>NC_089584.1:10240662-10406920 GCF_019320115.1 Miscanthus floridulus | reverse complement strand
CGGCAAGCCTCCGCCCGGGCCATCAAATTAAGACGGTCTTTTCCACGATAGCACTATAGGCCAACCGTCCATATGTAGATTCCTATATCTCGCAGGTGACAGGAATCACCTGACTCTACCCTTACGCGTTTTAAGCAGGGCTAAGCACTACACGAACCTGAGCTACATAGGATTCAGGGTATTATATCTGGACAAGATTGGATAGCCAATGCAGCAAGTGTTTGCATCCAACACCAAACTTAATGCAACAATATATATATGTAGTAATAATACTTTAATGCATTTCAGAAATTAGGAGCTTAATATGCTCTGGGGCTTGCCTTTCACAAAGTTGGCACGGATGGTGATCCGGCACTCAACGATGACCTCGCTGGCACTTTGCTCCCGAGGGCTGCACTCCTGAACCTCCGGTGTCGGCTTGCTGCTAATCGCTCGGTTCCTTGAATTCCAATAGTGTCACACCTTCTGTACACCTATTTGCATGCCGATGCACAAGATAAATATCATGGGATGCATAAGAAATGACATGATCTCATGTTGAATGGATCACAAGTAAGTGTTTAATAGAAACACATCTGGACACTCGTTTACCGATTAAGAATAGCTCTATTCAAATCATCACTTAAAGCATGTATCTAACTTAACTTGAAGAACAAGATCAACTTACCAAACTTGCATAACCTAAGATAAAGATGCTCATCTTCAGTTAAAGGCCTAACAACTAGGAACATTACCACAAGCTTAGGAAGAGTAAAGGCATACTTAATTCAAAGCTAAGGTTTTACATGCAACGAGTAGTTCCTTAATTCAATCACAACAGAGTTCTACCAAATCCAAATGACTGCATGAGGACATTCTCGAAAGCTTATGAAATTCTCTACAATTCATTTGTAAACATCAAAGCATGATTTCTTACGTTAACCAAATCGAATTAAGTACACCTAGAATCTGTCTAGAAATAACAGGTTTACTAAATTAATTATTAGTGATGATGCAAAAGCATAATTGGACCAAATCAAGTTTACCAACTTGTTGCACATACCAGAGGAACTCAGAAAGTATAGTGCCAACTTCTAAATAAATTATTTAATGCCCTTTTCTAATTTATTTAGTTAATTAGGTGATTAAAGCAATATATAGTAAAACTATTCAGAAAAATCTACAAAAATTACAGTAGCTATCTCATGCTTCACATAGACTATTATAAAATTTCAAAGCCATTGAGCAAGCAGAACGTTTGTACCCAAAATAACAGGTGGCATGTCTATTT
Source organism: Miscanthus floridulus (assembly GCF_019320115.1). Classification (NCBI taxonomy): domain Eukaryota; kingdom Viridiplantae; phylum Streptophyta; class Magnoliopsida; order Poales; family Poaceae; genus Miscanthus; species Miscanthus floridulus. The sequence continues at coordinate 10,405,650 of NC_089584.1, read as the reverse complement.
CTAGCATAATTAGGAAACCCTAATAAAAAGTGTCAAGCAACAGATTTCACATTTTTCCTAGCATCATCCTAGCATAAGAATAGCACTCACCAAATTTTACCTTTACTGGATCTATAGAAAAATTATGAAAATTCACACAAGATCCATTCATGCAAACAAGAGAATTTTCTATCTCCTACATACAGTGTCTAAAATATATGAAAATTTAACTACAAGCCATTCATGATATGAGCAGTACACTATAAAAATTTCATGCCATTTGGAGCTACAGAGAAAATATATAATTACCCCTATTTCCTTCATGATTAAAAGAGATAATTAGCAACTCCATTTTTCATAACAGAACATGGCATATATTATATTTTTAATATAAACTAGACATTATCATGAACTCAATAAAATTGGAACCACATCATTTGAATCTACCAACTAGGAGATACATATTTTTGAATATATACACAAATCTGTGAAAAGAATAAAACCAAAACAAATTTGAAACCCTATCTCTATTGCTGGGCCGGCCCGAAGGACACGGCGGCCCACAACGCATGCGCAAGCGCAGCCCAGCCACGACACAGCCCAGGCTGGCTCCTGCCTCTGCATCAGCGACTGATAATGGGGCCCCGCACGTCAGCGAGAGAGACAGGGGAGGGAAAGATGACGGCGGCGCAACTCATCGACGGCGACGGCTCCGGCGAGTCCAGCGGTCCTACGGTGTTCGCCTCATCAATGCACATCTAACAGTGCCACCTATTGAAGATATTGTCACAGCTAAAAGGGGGTATCGACGGTCATGGCGACGCACGGCCACGGCTTGGCTGGCTCCGGCAAGACGACAGCGTCATGGCCCTAGTGGGTGACCCTACGAGCCTCAGTAGCATTCATAGGACCTAGCGCAAGGGATAGAGGGGATGGGAAGGCCGCGGTGGCAATTGGCCGCGTGGAGCGCCAACTCCGGCGAGGTCCCACCATGGCGGCGGTGGAAGAAATGGCGAATACGCCCTTACCAAGCCCCAATCGACCCGGCTGAGAGGTGGAGGTGGTAGAGGAGATCACGATGAAGCTAGAGGCAAGATGGCCGACGCGTTTTTGCACTGGCGAGCATGCAAGGTGACAGCGATGCTCGGTCGGAACTGGAGGAGCTGTGGTGGCTTCGGTGCTACGCGTGGTGGAGGCGAAAGAGTGCAAATGAAGCTGATGACTCGGTCGGGCAAGCGCGCGGGGTGCTCATGTCGCGGCCAGCAGCACCAGGATGCCCACGGTGTGTGGTAGTGCGAGCAGAAGTCCAGCGACGGGTGGCAAACATGCGGCGTTCGTTGTCTGATGGCTGCCAGTTACTGTAGCTCACATTCAGACAACGAGAACCGCCTGATAGGCGTCTTAATACGGCTAAACCGTTGATCCATTGCAAAAACTATATACATGAAAAATGTAGGCCTACCATCCATCTACAACTTCTTTTCAAGGACCATCATCTAATTCACCATGGATCAGAAGTTACATCAAGCCAAAGTTGGCTTGATCCAACTGAAAATGCAGTTAGGACTTAGAAACATTTTTCAGTGTTGAATCCACCATCAATAATGACTTGTGGGCCATGTTTGAGGCTGTTCCACACATTTTCATGAGTTGATCATAAAACAACTTTTGTTCCTTAATAAATTAGCTACAACTTTGGTAAAGAGTGCATAGCCATGCAAGATCTCTAAGTTGGACTTTTTAATCAGTCAAATAGAGTCACTCTAAGGTTCATTTCAAGTCAAACCTCTCCTAAAGGGCAATTTGGTCATTTTGGTCCACATGAACAATGTCCCAACAATTACCCTAAGTGTAGTTAAGGTATATTAGACCATAATCAACCACTTTACCCAAGTGCTATACCAATTTCTAATGATCACATGTGATGAAACAACAAAACAATCAATTCACTCAAATGTTGCAATTCCATGTTTCACATGTTTCATCACTACCATTCACAAGCAAATCAAATATGAAACAAACAGAATTTATGAATGTTGCATATGTATGTTTCAGTGACAATGGCATGATGACATAGATGATGCATATGTTTATGAAATGAAATGCAATTTTGTGGAAGCCAAACACCTAGGGTGTTACAGCCTTCCCCCTTAGAAAAATCTCATCCCAAGATTTGGAAAGCGTACCAATCAGTATAGAAAGCCAGATAATTTTCCTTTAAATAATCTTCCTGCTCCTATGTTGCATCCCGATCACTATGATTACTCCAAACTACCTTGTATAACTTAACTACTCGCCTACGAGTCACTCTTTCTTGAGTATCCAGAACTTGCACGGGCTTCTCCTCATAAGAAAGATCAGATTTCAAGTTGATTTTCCTTGTTGCTATTCTTTCCTTGGGAATACGAAGACACTTCTTCAGCTAGGACACATGGAATACTAGGAATATAGCTCCCATTTCATGTGGTAGATCGAGTTTATAGGCTACTCTTCCACTTTTCTCGATAATGCGGTAAGGTCCAACATATCGAGGCTTAAGCTTCCTTTTGATTCCAAAACGTTTTACTCCTTTTATAGGGGATACCTTCAGATAAACATGGTCACCTACTTCAAACTCAATAGGTTTTCTTCTCTTATCAGCATAGCTCTTTTGTCTAGCCTAAGCGACAGTCATATTCTTCTGTATAGTTTGGACTTGCTCTTCGGCTTCTTTTACAAAATCAATACCATAGAATCTTCTTTCTCTAGGTTCCACCCAGTTCAAAGGAGTTCTACACTTGCGGCCATAAAGAGCTTCAAAAGGAGCCATTTTGATACTCTCTTGATAACTGTTGTTATAAGAGAATTCAGCGAGAGGCAACCATTCCTCCCAAGAGCCTTTGCAAGAGATAAGACAAGCTCTAAGCATGTCTTCAAGAATTTGATTAACATGCTCAGTCTGTCCTGATGTTTGCGGATGATAGGCAGAATTGCGGATTAGATAAGTGCCAAGGTTCTGATGTAAGCACTCCCAAAAGCGAGCCGTGAATTGCGGTCCTCTATCTAAAACAATGGATTTGGGTACACCATGGAGACGTACCACTTGTTGAAAATAAATCTTAGCATAATTGTGAGGGTGATAGGTAGACTTGACCGGAATAAAGTGAGCGGATTTAGTTAGACGATCTATGATAACCTAGATGGAATCACAACCCTTTTTGGTAGTGGGTAATCCAACAATGAAATCCATGACAATTTCTTCCCACTTCCAGCCAGGAATAGAGAGTGGCTGCAATAATCCAGGCCTCAAGTGAATAGCCTTGACTCTACAACAGTTATCGCACCTTGCCACATAGGCTGTGATTTCTTTCTTCATCTTGGTCCACCAATAATACAGCTTGAGATCTTGATACATTTTACTGCTACCAGGATGGATGGACAATCTAGAAGAATGGGCTTCAGCCATAATTTGATTTCTAAGTTCTTTGTCTTTGGGTACTACAAGCCTATCATTAAACCAGAGAATTCCTTTGTCATCGACCCTAAAGTGCTTGGTCTCCTGATCTTTCATCTTCTGCTTGATATGAAACACACCCAGATCAGTCTTCTGGAGTTCGATAATTCGACTTCTAAGAGAGCAATCCACCGTGATATTGTGGAGTACTGCAGGATGAAGGAGGTGTGCCAGATGAAAGTCTTCACTAAGGAATTGCAATGGGTCTTTCTGCTTAAGGCATCAGCAACCACATTGGCCTTACCAGGATGGTAGTGCACTTGAAGGTTGTAGTCTTTGATCAATTCTAACCATCGTCGTTGACGCATGTTCAACTCGGGTTGAGTAAAGATGTACTTGAGACTTTTGTGGTTCGTATAGATGTTGCACACATTACCTAGCAAGTAATGTCTCCAAATCTTTAGGGCATGAATAACTGCGGCTAGCCCTAAGTCATGGGTAGGATAATTGACTTCATGTTTTTGAAGCTGGCGCGAAGCATAAGCAATGACCTGGCCCTCCTGCATAAGAACACACCCCAAACCGGTGCCACATGCATCACAATAGACATCAAAAGGCTTCTCAATGTTAGGTTGTGCCAATACAGGAGCAGAGGTTAGTAAGGTCCATAAAGTGTGGAAAGCCTCTTCACACTTCGGAGTCCACACAAACTTCTCATCCTTTTGAAGTAGGCGAGTCATGGGCTTGGTGATTTTTGAAAAATCTGGGATAAAGCGATGATAATAGCCAGCCAAACCCAGGAAACTTCGGACTTCTGTGACCGTAGTAGGTGCCTTCAACTCTAGGACTTCTTGCACCTTAGTAGGGTCAACCGAAATTCCATCTCCATATAACACATGACCTAGAAAAGGTATCTTGTTCAACTAGAATTCACACTTGCTGAACTTAGCATAAAGCTGGTTGTCACGTAATCGAGTTAAAACAATTCTCAGATGTTCAGCATGCTCTTCTACACTCTGAGAATATACAAGGATATCATCAATGAACACGACGACGAACTTGTCCAATTCCAGCATAAATACTAAATTCATCAGGTACATAAAGTGTACCAGAGCATTTGTCAACCCAAAGGACATGACAAGGTATTTGAACAAGCCATAACGAGTAGAGAAAGTTGTCTTAGGTATATCTTCAGGACAAATTTTGATCTGATGGTAGCCAGACCTCAAATCGATCTTGGAGAATACCTTAGCTTTGGAGAGCTGATCAAACAGAATATCGATGCGAGGAAGAGGGTATTTGTTCTTGATAGTAACAGTATTAAGGGGGCAATAATCTATGCACATGCGTAGAGACTCATCCTTCTTCTTCACAAAGATAGCTGGACAACCCCAAGGAGAAGAACTAGGCCAAATCAAACCTTTCTTTAATAGCTCATTTAACTGACTCTTCAGCTTAGCCAACTCATTGGGCGGCATTCTATAGGGCCTTCGAGAAATAGGAGCCATACCCGGAATGAGTTCTATCTTGAATTCTACTTCTCGGTCCGGAGGTAATCCAGGCAAGTCATCAGGGAAGACATCTGAAAACTCATAGACAACCGGTATATCTTCAATGGCTTTAGCTAGGGTAACATTGGCTGTATTGTGGATAGCGATATCACGAGGTAACTGCACTAGAAAACCCTTCTTATCCACAGGATCCCTCAACATTACCACATAGGTTGATATATCGATCAACACTCCATTCCCGCTCATCCACTTTATCCCTAGGATTACATCGATTCCTACCCCTGGCAGAACTACAAGATCCATAAGGAACTCTCGATCCCCAATCTCAATCTTTGCATCTTTAACTACTTGGTTAGTCAGGATATTATTTCCAGCAGCACTAATACAATAACCACCCTTGATAATTGAAATTACATTCATCTTATGCTTAGATGCAAAAGTAGAACTCACAAAGGAATATGAAGCACCCGAATCAAAGAGCACAACTACAGGGTGATCATTAATAAGGAACTTACCAGTGGTGACCACTTCACCGGTAGGAATTTCCTCCACGGTAGTGTAGTGAACACGCCCGTGACGGACGTTTCCCTAAGCATTCTGCTTGGAAGGATAGGGACACTTATTAGCCCAGTGACCAGGCTAGTTATAGTTCCAGCATGGCCTGTTAGCTGGTTGGACATTGGAGCTGCCCTGCCCAGAGGTATTCTTTGGCAAGGAAATTGTGTACCCCTTGCGAAAACTAGTTTTAGCTTGATTCTTCTTCTGAGGTGGGCGGTACCGAACATTAGCATTGGGTGGATGATACTAGGTTTTGGATACCACTGGTGCCTTAGACTGAGAAGCACCTGCCTCAAAGTTTCTTTTACGGGTCTTGGAAGCAGCATACACCTTATCATTATTCTCCTGAGTCAGGGTGTCACTGATAAACTCATTGAAGGTGACACACTTGTAGTTGCCCATAGACTTCATCAGTTTAGGGGAAAGTCCCCTCTTGAAACTAGCTATTCTTTTGGCGTCAGTATCAATGAACTCAGGAGCATACCTTGCCAGGTTGTTAAATGCCTAGAGGTATTCAGTAAGACTCTTGTTGCCTTGAGTTAGCTTCATAAACTCGGTATGCTTAATGGCCATGAGACCAGGAGGGATAAAATGTCCCTGGAAAGCTGTCTGGAACTGGTCCCAAACTATCTCGACGTTTGCAGGAAAGGTGGTCCTGTGATGGGTCCACCAGATGCCTATAGGGCCTTGGAGCTAGTGTCCTGCATACGAGGCCTTCATACCTTCTATCAAATGGAGCAATCCAAACCTTTGCTCTATCGTACTCAACCATTCATCAGCTTGTAATGGTTCTTCTGCCTCTCTAAAGATAGGAGGCTTTGTGTCCATGAAATCCTTAAAGCTGCTATACTAGTTTGGCTTGAGTCCCTGGCGGACATGTCGATCATCACGGTTAGCTAGTTGGCGCATAGCCTCAACTAGCATGCACTGACTTTCGACGACTGTCTACATTAGCTCAGCTGGTGTGGGCGGTGGAGGAGGTGGTTGTTCCTCATCTCCCATGCTACGACCACGATGAAGGTTATAAGCCATCTGCAAAATGTATAGCCAATGAGCACTGACGATGTGGAAATTTTTTTGTAGATGAATTATATAATTATGCCAAACTGACTCCAATGGAGAAAATGAATTTATACTATCAACAGAGGCACAATCATCCATCACAATCACACAACTCATCAAGCGCATCAATTGACACATTAATGCGATGAACTTAACCAGCAATGAGATCAATAGACCGCACAGATGGAAATTGTCAAAGGCTCACATACGTGGAGCATAACACATTTGATAGGTTACATCCAAGCCATAGAGGTTCCAACTGACATCAAAGATAACTTAAGGTTCGATATTACATCCCAACGATTAACTTATTACAAGCTACCCATTCATGCATGAGGATCAACAAAAGACTAGCTCTAGCGCATTAGCTAAGTAGTAAGCTAAACTACGCATCGTCCTTAGAGTCAGTGTCGAAGATCTCTCCTCCATCTTCATCACTAGCAAGTTCTAACTCCTCATCTTCCTCCTCATCAGGTGGAACATCCTCAGGTCCATTAATCTCAATGTCATCATCACCTTTAGCCATGATGACACCAGAGCCCATCTCATCCTCATTGTCATTCTCATCATTAGGTGGCAGGAGAGGGTGAAGCTGATTGTGTAACAGGTGAACCTCCTCATGGAGATGGTCATTGTACTCTTCGGCAGCTGCCAACTGCTGCTCGAGTTCTACCTGTTGCGCTCTCAACACATTCTCCTCGTGCCAGCCTTCATTCCGTTGGTTTAGCATATGAATCAACATTCATTCACAGTTGCGGTGAGCAACTGTCAACCTTTGAACCTCCAGGGTCTCTTGATCCCATTCCTGTGTTACTTGCTCCAAGCGGTGCTGAGTTGCAGTCCTCTCAGTAGTCACCCAGGCTAGCTCTGCCCTCAGCCTTTCCGCCTCAGTAGGCTCCAGATGGGGCTCACAAGGAGCTAACCGGTGATGAGGCGCCCTACCTCCGGCAGACTTGCGAGCGGTGCATTTCGTATGCACCATCTATAGCAAAAAGTTGCAACGTAAGGGGAGAATCATTTAAGGGATATGAAATTTAATTAGCCAGGATCATCAATTTTAAAGGAGGGAGTAATGCAAAAATGCTATGTATGCTTGAACATGATGCATGCACGATCCATACGTCCTCACAAACCTAGAAAAAATTAAAGGCTAGCGAAATATACGGTGGCATACATACGTTCTCTCATATATGGTAGCTAGTCGATCTACAACGATACATTGTTAGTGTACCTGCAGAAAATTTCATTTCAGCCCAATAATTCCCCAAAAAGGCATGTAAAGTAAGTAGTAAACTAAATACTTTCATACATACATCCCCCGATGTATATACTCCAGTATCACAGCTACCCGACAGAGATACCCACACTTAAGTACTCTCATAGATACATGATCGAACATGTAAGTATGTGAGCAACCACAACTACTCTCCCCTAGACCGATGGTTGGATGGTCATGCTCTCACAATAACCACTTACCAGAGCATAGAGGTATTTTGATCCATACATTATCACCTAAGCAGATGGCATCCATACAATAGCACGTCGTATGGACAACAAAACAGAAACAAGTAGGAACCCCCAAGTTAGTACTTTAATAAGCCACCTAAGAGTCCTTATTTGGGTATAAGGGATATGACCACTGGCAATACTTAGTATTTAATTTAGAATTTTCACAAATACTTTTGTTTTAAATACACAAATGACATGTTTAGTGTTGAATCTTGCTCTGATGCTAGCTATAACAGAACCGACCAAATCATAAGAACGTAAGTACAAAAACAATCACCGAAGTGATCAAATTCCTGTACTTAAGCTCTCATAATCCCGGTAGTCTGGAAATCATGAAGGATTTCAACCAACTCTCGACATACAAACCAAGACTATAGTGATTCAATACAACACATCATTCGTTACAACATTTCACAAGTAGCATTTGGATTACATCCATCAGAGTTCAAATAAAATATTACAAACCAAGTTTAAGTTCACGGAAGCAACATAGTTTAGTACATAACTTCATAGTTTCAAATACATTGCTAGATCTTAGTCATGTCCCACAAAAGCATCTTCAGGTACGAGAACTAGTAGAGACCGTGCCCAATGGTCTAGTCTTCATCCCCAGCCAGGAGAAGGCAATACTTGTAGCAACCAAAGTAGAACTGGTCATCTGCAACAGGTGGGAGATAAACCCTGAGTACGAGAAGGTACTCAGCTAGACTTACCCATCAAAACCAGAAATAAAAAACACCAAGGGTCATGCAAGGCTTATAAGGTGGGCTAGCTGGACATAGTTGCATAAAAGAGCTTATAAATTAGTAACCAAATTAAACTTTGCATCAAGTTTATCATCATTTACCTGTCCACTAGATTTGCACCTGTACTAGAGCACTCACTTATTAGGAGCAAACAATATTAACCATAGCAGGTATAATAAGGCTATTATCATCATATCATCATTTCTGAACCATTATGTTATTTAGTGTATCTACTTTGGAGATAAGCCTGTCAAGTTCTCACTAACCGGGAGAGACGGCGACTCGAATCGAATTACAACTCAACTGAGGGGGTATTCCTAACTCTCACCCTGGCATACTTTGCAAGGGTAGCCGTGGGTCACCTTTGAAACAACTCAGGAACCAAATTCGTGGGTTCGATCAGCGCCAGCACTCTCAGGGATTACCCTTCTGCCAGGACGATCAGGACTTTTAAATCACCTGCCATTGGACTCACGCCTATGGCTCCCTTCTGAGGCGCACTTTATACTTATCGACTCCCGGCCTGAGGTGAGCTACTCGGCTTCATGGTCGGTCTTTGGACACGGCCAACTAAGAGAGAGGCAAGCGTTCAATATGAACAGGAAAGGCTCCAAGATTCAGTCCTTAAGCGACACAGACGGAGTCACTGCAAACCGGCAAGCCTCCACCCGGTCTTCAATTCAAATTAAGATTGGTTCTTTTCCACGATAGCAAATATAGCCAACCATGCCATATGTATATTCCTATATCTCGCAGGTGACAGGAAATCACCTGACTTCTACCGCGTTTAAGCAGGGCTAAGCACTACACGAACCTGAGCTACATAGGATTCAGGGTATTGATATCTGGACAAGGATTGGATAACCAATGCAGCAAGTGTTTGCATCCAACACCTAAACTTAATGCAACAATATATATATGTAATAATAATAATTTAACTGCATTTTGGAAATTAGGAGGCTTAATATGCTTCGGGGCTTGCCTTTCACAAAGTTGCACGGACGGTGATCCGGGCACTCAACGGCGACCTCGTCTGGCACTTCTCTCGAGGGCTGCACCTCCTGAACCTCCGGTGTCGGCTGCTGCTGCTGCTCGCTCGGTTCCTCGAATTCCAACAGTGTCACACCTTCCGGTACACCTATTGCATGCCGATGCACAAGATAAATATCATGGATGCATAAGGAATGACATGATGCTCATGATGAATGGATCACAGTAAGTGTTTAACGAAACATCACTGGACACTCGTTTACCGATTAAGAATAGCTCTATTCAAATCACTTTAATGCATGTATCTAACTTAACTTGAAGAACAAGATCAACTTACCTAACTTGAATAACCTAAGATAAAGATGCTCATCTTCAGTTAAAGGCCTAACACCTAGGAACATTACCACAAGCTTAGGAAGAGTAAAGACATACTTAATTCAAAGTTAAGGTTTTACATGCAACGAGTAGTTCCTTAATTCAATCACAACAAGAGTTCTACAAATCCAAATGACTTGCATGAGGATATTCTGGAAAGCTTATGAAATTCTCTACAATTCATTTGTAAACATCAAAGCATGATTCTTACGTTAACCAAATCGAATTTAAGTAAACCTAGAATCTGTCCAAAAATGACAGGTTTACTAAATTAATTATTTAGTGATGATGCAAAAGCATAATTGGACCAAATTAAGTTTACCAACTTGTTGCACATACTAGAGGAACATAAGAAAGTATAGTGCCAACTTATAAATAAATTATTTAATTCCCTTTTCTAATTTATTTAGTTAATTAGGTGATTAAAGCCATATATAGTAAAACTATTCAGAAAAATCTACAAAAATTACAGTAGCTATCTCATGCTTCACATAGACTATCATAAAAATTTCAAAGCCATTGAGCAAGCAGAACTTGTTGTACCCAAAATAACAGGTGGCATGTCAATTTCTAGCATAATTAGGAAACCCTAATGAAAAGTGTCAAGCAACAGATTTCACATTTTTCCTAGCATCATCCTAGCATAAGAATAGCACTCATCAAATTTTACCTTTACTGGATCTATAGAAAAATTATGAAAATTCACACAAGATCCATTCATGCAAACAAGAGAATTTTCTATCTCCTACATATAGTGTCCAAAATATATAAAAATTTAACTACAAGCTATTCATGATATGAGCAGTACACCATAAAAATTTCAGGCCATTTGGAGCTACATATAAAAATATATAATTACCCCTATTTCCTTCATGATTAAAAGAGATAATTAGCAACTCCATTTTTCATAACAGAACATGGCATATATTATATTTTTAATATAAACTAGACATTATCATGAACTCAACAAAATTGGAACCACATCATTTGAATCTACCAACTAGGAGATACATATTTTTGAATATATACACAAATCTATGAAAAGAATAAAACCAAAATGAATTTGAAACCCTATCTCTACTGCTGGGCCTCCGCATCAGCGACTGACAATGGGGCCCCGCACATCAGTGAGAGAGATAGGGGAGGGAAAGATGACGGCGGCGCAACTCGTCGACGGCAACGGCTCCGGCGAGTCCAGCGGTGCTACGGTGTTTGCCTCATCAATGCGCATCTAACGGTGCCACCTATTAAAGCTATTGTCACAGCTAAAAGTGGGTGTCGACGGTCATGGCGGCGCACGGCCATGGCTTGGCCGACTCTGGCAAGACGACGGCGTCACAGCCCTAGTGGGTGACCCTACGAGCCTCAGTAGCATTCACAGGACCTAGCGCAAGGGAGAGAGGGGATGGGAAGGCCGCGGTGGCAATTGGCCGCATGGAGCGCCAACTCCGGCAAGGTCCCACCATGGAGGCGGTGGAAGAAATGGCGAATACGCCCTTACCAAGCCCCAATCGACCCGGCTGAGAGGTGGAGGTGGTAGAGGAGATCACGGCGAAGCTAGAGGCAAGATGGCCGACGCGTTTTTGCACTGGCGAGCACGCAAGGCGATAGCGATGCTCAGTCGGAACTGGAGGAGCTGCGGCGGCTTCGGTGCTACGCACGGTGGAGGTGAAAGAGTGCAAATGAAGCTGACGACTCAGTCGGGCAGGCGCGTGGGGTGCTCATGTCGCGGCCAGCAGCGCCAGGATGCCCGCAGCGCGTGGTAGTGTGAGCAGAAGTCTGGCGACAGGTGGCAAACATGCGGCGTTCGTTGTCTGATGGCTGCCAGTTACTGTAGCTCACATTCAGACAACGAGAACCGCCTGACAGCATGACTTTAGCGTCTTAATATGGCTAAACCGTTGATCCATTGCAAAAACTATATACATGAAAAATGTAGGCCTACCATCCATCTACAACTTCTTTTCAAGGACCATCATCTAATTCGCCATGGATCAGAAGTTACATCAAGCCAAAGTTGGCTTGATCCAACTGAAAATGCAGTTAGGACTTGGAAACATTTTTCAGTGTTGAATCCACCATCAATAATGACTTGTGGGCCATGTTTGAGGCTGTTCCACACATTTTCATGAGTTGATCATAAAACAACTTTTGTTCCTTGATAAATTAGCTACAACTTTGGTAAAGAGTGCACAGCCATGCAAAATTTCTAAGTTGGACTTTTTAATCAGTCAAACAGAGTCACTCTAAGGTTCATTTCAAGTCAAACCTCTCCTAAAGGGCAATTTGGTCATTTTGGTCCACATGAACAATGTCCCAACAATTACCCTAAGTGTAGTTAAGGTATATTAGACCATAATCAACCACTTTACCCAAGTGCTATACCAATTTCTAATGATCACATGTGATGAAACAACAAAACAATCAATTCACTCAAATGTTGCAATTCCATGTTTCACATGTTTCATCACTACCATTCACAAGCAAATCAAATATGAAACAAACAGAATTTGCGAATGTTGCATATGTATGTTTTAGTGACAATGGCATGATGACATAGATGATGCATATGTTTATGAAATAAAATGCAATTTTGTGGAAGCCAAACACCTAGGGTGTTACAGCATGCAGCGGAGCGGGCGACTGCCGCCAAGCAAGGGCTTGAGGCGATGAAAGCCCACTAGGTGGAGACTGAGGCGGAGTTGCGAGCATCCCTGGCGAGCACCGAGACGGCGCTTCAAGAGGCCTTGGCAGCCCTTGAGCCAGAGCGGAGTGCTTTGGCGTCGAAGCAGGCCGCCCTAGAGTCGACACGGATGGCCCTAGAGGCGGAGCGGAGGGCCTAGTCAGAGGCGGACCGAGAGGTGCTCGTGCTCCGAGGCCAGGTGATGGGGATGGAAGAGGCGAACGCTCGTTTGTGCATGTAGGTGACTTGACAGGCGGAGGAATTCTCCGCCCTTAAGAACTCTCGCGCTGGTACATCCCCTTTCTTTTTTTGTTGCATTGGTTTCTTTCTTTAGCCTATTCCTGAGCTTGTCGCCCCTCCTTTAGAGCTGGATGGAAAGGTGAAGACGCTGGAGCAGGACCTAGAGACGACCAAGGTGACCCTCAGCCGGAATGCGGAGGAGCTGGCCAAGTCCCATGAAGAGCGACGTGCTCTTGAGGGGGACCTTGACCAGATCCGCAACGTTGCCCAGCTCGTCATCTTGGAAGTCTTCGGGTCGGTGCCAAGCACTAGCACACCTACTATCTAGCTGGCGGAGGTCCCAGACATGGTCAAGGACCTTGTCAGGAGTGGGCTATTTTATGGGGCATCTAGGGTGCTGACCTCGATGGCGATGTACCACCCGAATATGGACTTCACCACTATCTGCGGTGGGTATGCTAAAGGCCTGAGCATGGAGGTTATCTAGTCAATCGGGGAGAGCTTGCTGTCGCACGCGTGGTCGGTGTCGGAGCAAGTCTCCACCGAGTGGGTGATGGATGTAAACCGTGAAGACATGGCCCGAAGCATGCGTGGGGAGGATGCCTCCGAGCCTACAGATAGCACAGAGCCTAGTTCGGGGGGGGGACATTGCCTTGGCCCCGATTGAGCCGAATGTCGTGCTGCTAGGGAGTGAGCAGCCTGTGCCTTCATCGGTCGTGCCGTCAACGGATGCTGCCGGGTCAGTTTAATACCTTACATAATATAAGTAGTTAGTAAATGTAAAAAGTTTAAGTTCGTGGGAAAGCCCCAGTGTAAAACGTTCGTGTGTGTTTTAATGACTGCAATCGATTTTTGTTTTTGTGATGGAGTTGCTCCGTTCGGGGAAGCTTGTTCCCTTTCGTTCCTTAGTTTTCCCTTAGCATAATTTTGTTTTTTATTTCTTTCTCTCTCGTACCTACCCGTTTGTTTCGTAGGCTGCAACTTTGTGAGCCCGGGGCGTGGCCCGCGAGGCTCGGCCGGTCATAACCATAGGAAAAGGCAGGGTGCGATCAGTCGGAATGTTTTAAAGCAAAGCTACGTAAGGTAAAATAAAGGAACGAACTGCCCTTTTGTTTGGGTAGGAAGGAGTTTCTCCATATGAAAGTAAAAGAGTACTTAAAGTAAAAACAAAACAGAGGGGTAGTAGAGCCCCCTAGTGGAGCCCCCGAGCGCCCCGAGCCGAAAAGTGTTCGGGTCGGGGTGCTCTTATAGGAGCGTTCGCTAAGTAAACAAAGGTAAGATTGAAACTTAGGAAAAGAAGAAACAACATAGCTATTGCAAGGTGCTCGGAGAGAGCGTTGTCATTGTTGTCCTTTAGTCGGTAGGCGTCTGGTCAGATCACTTCATCCTTCAGTCGTCTGGATCTGTGCCCGCTACGCCCCCTTCTTCGGTTGCTGCTTCCTCGCCTTTTTCTTACTTTGGCCTGCTAGCTTACCTCAGCAGGCGCTTGAGGAGCTGGCAGTCCTTATAGAGGTGTTTGACGGGGTAGTCATGGTTGGTGCACAGGCTCTCCATGAGATCGTGGAAGTAGCCCGGAGGGTCTTGCTGGGGCTACGTGCCTGCGTGATCGGCCACGACGACCGACGCAAAGTTGGCCGGCTGGCGATGATCCTTTCTGTTTTTTCCCCTCTATGTGGAGGGGCCCTCGTCTTGATCCTGGTGCTTGGCCTTACCTTTGCCGTGGCCTCTGTTGAAGCGTGGTGGGAACGACGCTTGCTGGAGGTGTTGGACAAAGGTGCGTGGTCCCAGGCTGTCAGGGTTGGGACTCTGGTTGACGTTGTGCGTATCTCGGTTCGGCCTGAGCCGCGCATGGACAGGCGATCGGCACGGAGCGGTCGTCAAGTCGAGGTGAGGTGCCATTGCGGCTTCCTGGGCCACACTTTGTGGCTGTTGCGGTGATAGGGTGTAGTGCCCCATCTGCTGCGTCCCTGTTCCCTGGACGGGGAGCGAGGTCGTGAGTCGGCATCGTGATACGGAGCACTCCGCTTGTTGAACGGCGGTGGTCTCCAACAGTGCCCGGAGGTTTTGGTGGATCGCTTGTTTGCGAGGGTCGTTCGGCTCGGACAGGTCACGTAGGAGCATTATCGCGGCAGTAATGTTCTGACTGGCCCAAGCGAACTGCGGGCGATCGGTCCCCCTAACCGGGGTGTTGCGCTGGTCCTGGCAGGCGCGACCCCGAGCGCCGTTTGCCGGTCTATGCGCACAGGGTGCAGTGTGGTGCACCGGGCGTGCCGGCGCAGTTGGTGGCTGATGCAGCTGCCATTGTCGTAGTTCATCCTAGTGCTCAAGTGTGAGCTCGGGGGTCTTCGTGTGAGGTCCTAGTGGGGCGTGGATCCAGAAGAACTCCGTTACCCCAGGCGGCTATTCCGGAGCATCCGCCATAGCATACTCCCAGGACGGACGGTGGCTAGGCGCCACGTCGCCGATACTGGAGCCGTCACTCCTGATGTCATCATCCATGATGTCGAGGAAACAGGTGGGAGCATAGCTCGCCATCCCCACGAAGTCAGACGTGATAGGGTGTGGCGCCAGCACCTTTTGGAGTCCCTGGGCATATGCGTCCATGGAAGATGCGAGGCCATAGGGGAACCGGTCGTACGGTGGTTACGTTGGGGATAATAGGGTTCTACCGGGTATTTGGCGGAGGATAGAACATAGTAAGTGAATAACAACATGTATATTACTCACAGTGGGGTTTGAGCAGAGAGTTTGCTTGGAATGAAGCGCAGATGTCGCGCCATCGAAGTCGCGCGTCCCAGAGTCGATGGAGGACGTGTCCCTGATGGGTGCCGGGTCGCGAGTCTCCTCGCGGAGGTGGAGTGCTCCGAGTCGGTCGGCGACGAAGTCCTGGCTTCCGAAGAGGAAGGCCTAGGATGGCTCGAAGACAGGTGGAACCCACATCCCGATGGGCGAGAGTGCGGGGAACTCCAACGAGCCGAAGCGAATCGTATCGCCCAAGCCCGCCACGACGGGGGTGGCGGAAGAATGGGCCATCCGATGACCAAAAAAGTGTTGAACGTACAACGTCTTCCCCACGGACGGTGCCAACTGTCGGTGTAGAAAGTGACCAACTAGTGAATATTTATAGTTTTGTTGTACGTTGTGATCGGAGGTGGCCTAGTACTCAATGACATAGGATTTATACTGGTTCTGGCAATATGCCCTATGTCCAGTCAGGGTCGGTCAGTGACTTTATTCCTGAGCCCAGGTGCTCGAAGTTTGTAGTGGGGTTACAAACAAGAGGGAGAAAGATGGGGTGTACAAGAGGTCCAGTCAGCTCTAACCGGAAGGGTCGAGAGTGACAGGAACTTCGCTATGAGCTAAGTGTTCAAGCGTGTGCTTGCGGTCGGAACCTGGTGGTTCTGTGGTTGTGAGCTATCGATTTAAGGAACTCTGTCCTACTAGAATCGGTCTTAGATCATTCGGTCTCCCTTTGGTCAGAGGGAGTGCATCCCTTTTATAGATGAAGGGCATGGCTTTACATGTGAGAGGGAGAGGGTACGGATGTTTTTAAGCCTTGTTTCCCACGCCGATGAGGATTGGATAATGGTAGATGCCCACAACACTGTTGATGTTACTATAGAATGTCAG
Source organism: Miscanthus floridulus (assembly GCF_019320115.1). Classification (NCBI taxonomy): domain Eukaryota; kingdom Viridiplantae; phylum Streptophyta; class Magnoliopsida; order Poales; family Poaceae; genus Miscanthus; species Miscanthus floridulus. The sequence goes on along the minus strand of NC_089584.1, from coordinate 10,388,934 downwards.
GTGCACGTGGGAGGTTGTGCTATCTTCTTCAGGAAGGGTTGACGTCGGTACCTGTAAAAACTATTTGATGCCTAGAGGTATGTGAGGAGTCACGCTATGTTCAACCGGTACGGTAAATCCTGGTGCCCATACCGCTATCGATGTCTAGAGACATGCGGGGGGTCTTACCGTATGGGAGTTTTAGCGACCCCTACAATACTGTAGAGGGAGATGTCGGCGCCTACAATACTGTTTGCGTCAGGTGGCTACAGAGTACTATTCTGTGCAGGGTATGGTCCCTGGTATAGTGATTTTGACTTGTGAGCCTTGCCTTGTCTTTCTCTGCACGCCTTTTGATTCCTACCGAACGAGCGTCCCCGGTCAGGTGGCTCCAGTCGGCTCTGAGTGCACCGGTCAGAGAAGAGCAGCGAGCAGGGTTCTTACGAGCCCCGGTCGGAGGGACGTGGGGTCAGAGTCAGAAGTAGGGATCGGGGCAGGCCTTCTGATCGGAGAGGCCGTCCGGAGACGGCTAGAGCCTAAATCGAGCGCTCCGGTCGGATAGGTGGGCCGAAGTAGCTGACGAGCGGGCGTTGCTCTTCTTAGGCCTGGCCTTTCGGTCAGTTGCTGGACCGCCCCTTTGCCCTATTGTTTTTAGACTCTTGGGCCGAGCCTTGGCGCAGAAGCCGGTCCCCGAGGGACCCCGGGTTTATGAACCCGACACTTCATGTCAAAGATTTAGATTAAAGATGCATGAAAAAATCAAGCCAAAAGAGGAAATTGGCAGTGCTGACTCGCTGCTCCCTCTGTTCCCAGAGACCATATCTCTTTCCAGTACAAAGAAAGAGGCTCTTAAAAAGCAAAACAATAGAAGACTATAGCATTATGCACTAAACTTTCAAAGCATTTTTTATTTCAAAGAATCATATTACAATGACCCCGTAAGCTGCAGGAAACCTGTCCAGATAACATCAATAATCAGTATAAATAGTTGACTTGTATATTGTTTAGTAGAAGATGCATTTGCTGCAAAGCCAAAGAATCTTGTAGAGAGGGCAAACAACCTTATAAATAAAACAATTCAAGGTTACCACAACTCAAAAATCAGTACAGCCTAACCATACTATGTAATGGTTTTTCATGCCAATATGTTATCTAAATTCACCTATGTTTTTGACATTTATCTACCTGATGTTTTTCAGGCTTATGAAGATTGGTAGATTTGATTTTCTCCTTAGTAAAGTAAGGATTTGGACCTCTGATCGAATCTTTTAAGATTAATCTATGGATACTTCCCAGATGTTATCGAAAGTAACAACGCTCACCTATTGATTTCAATGGTTGAAGCAATCTCCAAAACTCTCAAATAAGGTTCTTTCTTCTTCTCGTTTACAAAATTCTGCACATAGAACACTATTCTTTTTTAAATAACAAATATAAGAACGTGAGTGTCGGGGAAGAGGATGGCTCGCGTTTCGCCTCCCCCTCTCCCTTCCTTCCCCGGCGCTTCTCTTTCCACCAGCCCCATGCCGAAGCCTACTCTAGACCTGGCGGACACCACCATCGCCGCGGCAGCCTCTCGCCCGGCCCGCTCCTCTTCCCTCGCGCCGGGTTCCTTACTACGGTCCCTGTCGGGTCCTGCTTGCGCGACGGTAGGTCGCTCGAAGGCCCAGTGGTGGAGCGACGTGTCACCTTCCTCTGCTAGTTCTTCTGGGGGCTCTTCACCCTGCTTGCTGCAGTCCTTCAAGGAAGTGCTGCTGGGCGGCTCCGCTGAGGCGCCTCCTCTTGGCTCTGAGGGTCCTGCGCCTGCTTCGTCGTTGGCCTCCCAGCCGACGGCCTCCGGTGCGGGGCCAGCTAGGATTGTTCTTCGCCCAGAGGATCAGGCGCGGTCGAAGGCCGGCAGGCGGCCGGACGCTGATGGTTGGTGGACCAAGGAGGGCCGGCGCTCTAGAGGTGTTCGAGGCCGGCGGGCGTGTCTGTCGTGGCGGCCGATTCCACCGGACCTAGTGGGGAGGTGCTTCAACTGTTTCTCTCGGCATCACCGCGCTGCGGATTACCGGTCTGCATCCCGCTGCTTCTTCTGCCGAGCGCGAGGTCATCGTCTCTACGCCTGCTCGGCTCGTCAGAGTGCTCCTAGACGTTCGTCGAGCGCTCCTCGGCACATGTTGGTTTGGCGCCATGTTGCTAAGTCGCCGCTGCTGGAGCCTGCCCCTCCGCCGCTAGGTTTGGCCTCACCACCGTTGGTTTCTGCCCAGGCTTGTTCTAGGCAGCCCGGTGTCGAGATGACAGCCCAGGGGCGTCGTAGGCGGTGGAGGTCTCGCGGTCGGTGCTCGGACGGTGGTGATCGTGATGTGGTTTCTCCCCCACTGGCTCAGGATTTGGATGGTGAACCTAAAGATCCTCTTCCTCTGCCTTCGAGCGGTGACAATGAATCCCAGCTGACCCATGTTATGAAGCCCAAGCGTGTCATCGACAGGTCTGCCACCATTGCCCACAGGGAAGATGAACTCAGGCGGGCATTGCTGGTCACCGTGATTGGCGACAGTCTCGATGGTCTGGACGCACGCGTTCGGGGGCTGATTGCCAGCCAGTTCCAGCTTGCGGTGGAGTCGCTCTCTCTATTCCGTTCTGGACCAACTAGTTTCATCCTGGCTTTGCTAGACGAAGACACGATGACAAGGGTCTACAATGCCGGGTGGCCAATCATCGGCCAGGACTTCCGTCTTCTTGCCATGCGCTGGTCGCGCTTCATGCATTCTTCAGCATCATCTCTATCCTCGGCGGTCGATATTGAGTTGAGGGGGATCCCGGCCCATGCTTGGGAGCTGGCTACTGCGGAGCAGCTTCTCAATGAGTTTTGCTGGATCGGCGGAGTTCATCCAGCCAATGTTGACAGGAGAGATGTGTTCCGGTTGGTTGCATGGTGTTCTGACCCCTCGTGTGTCCCCTCCGAGATGGACCTTGACATCATTGAGCCTCCGTTGGTCGATAACATCTCCAGCCCGGCGAAGCGTGTGCTGCGGTATCCCATCTCCATCACGGTTACCCCTTTCAACCAGCCGTCGACGGTGGGGGATCCTCCTTCCCCGCCTCCGGCTGATGAGGGACGGGGTCGCCGGAGAAGACGAAGACGCAGGCGAATCACCCCAACGACGATGGTGGCGCCGGGGGTGGTGGGCGGAGTGGCTTCGACATCGACTGCGCCCCGGGTGTCGGTCCATGAAAGACTGGGTCCGCAGCAATCTGAAGGCTGCCACGTGCTACTGGACGTCTCGGCTTCCATGGCCCCCAGCATTGATCGCTCGGTGGCGGCCGAGTTTTCCCAGGTGGACTCTCAAGCGGCTGTGAGGGTGCCCGATGCAATCCGACCTACTAACTGTGTTGCGGTGGAAGTTATTTCGCCCTTTCCCTCCCAGCCGGCGGCTGTTTTTTCACCCGAGGAGACTGCTGTGGCCTCGCCCCCTCTGGTGGCTGCCGTCCGCGTGCCCGAGGAGTCCTCTACGAGCGTCGAGCCACCGACGTCGCCCCCTGGGGCGGCCAGTTTGTCTAAGGCCACTCTAGAGTCAGGCCAAGGCCCTTCTCCCACTCGTGGGCCGCTGGTGGCTCCTAGCTCTCCTGTGCTGGCCGAGGTCCTTTGTGGTGCTGCCTATACAGGTGGGCCTGATTCTTCTTCAATCCCGCTTGGGCCACATCAACGACAGCCGCCCCAAGCTATCGTGGAGCAAGACCCAAGTCCTCAGATAGGCCTTTCTCCTGTTGAGGCCGGCCTAGAGGTGACAGAGCTGATTCTTCTTGTGCCATTATTGGAGACTTTCCTGCACTGCGACACTCCTCCGGCGGCGAGCGAGGAGAACTCTGTCCTCCATGCCCACTCCGTTGGCCTACATGATGACCCTTCTGCCCATCCTGGTGCTGGTGGGTCTGTTGCGCTGGCCTGGGCGGAGCAGATAAAGGCTCCTCTCCGGGTTTACTACCGGCATCGCCGCCGCACAAGGGCTTCCTCTCCGCCACCGGTGGCCGTTTCCCAGGGGGGCGTCCGGTCTGTCTACTCCAATACAGAAGATCAGCATGGTTTGCAAGCTGGTGGACAAGCTGCTCCCCCAGCCGGTGATCCAGAAGCGTAGGAGGAAGACTCCCCCGCTTGGGTCCCTACCACAGCGGAGCCGGTGTGTCGCTGGCGCCAAGCCATGCTCGCCAGGACCAGTAATCACAGAGGCACAGCAGAGAGTGATGTGGCATCTCGGCTTTGGGGAGCGAGAAGTAATGGATCCATCAGCTCAGGATAGTTATAGTAAGCTCTTCAAGCCCTTCCTCTCTGACTCCCATATTTTCTGCCATGGCTGCTATTTTTAGCTGGTCAGTTGGGGTAGGAGAGCGGGTGTGTTCCGTTGCTGTGCTGTAACTGGGAATGATCATTGGTCAATTTTCTTTGTTTTCACAATGAATCCTTCATCTATCCTAATTTGGAATGCACGCGGCCTCAATCAGAAGGCTCGTCAGAATTCAGTCCGGGACACCATCCTTTCTAGTAATGCAGATATTGTATGTCTCCAAGAAACAAAGGTTGCTGACTTATCTCAGCGTCTTTTTCTCTCGGTGTTTGGATCATCTTTCGATAATCATATTGCCCTTCCAGCCAATGGAACTAGAGGTGGTGTCTTAATTGCCTGGAAAGGGTGCTCCTGCCAAGCCATTGCTACCAGAGTGGACACCTATTCAGTTTCAGTCCTGTTTTCCGAGCAAGAAGGTCGCAATTGGTGGTTTACTGGGGTTTATGGGCCTCAAGGTGATGATGAGAAGGTTCTCTTCCTGCAGGAGCTCAGGGATATTCGCGCTCTTTGCAATGGGCCTTGGTTAGTAGCTGGGGACTTTAATCTCATTTATCAAGCCGCTGACAAAAATAATGCAAACTTAGATAGAGCAATGATGGGCAGATTCAGGCGCTTTCTGGATGATATGGAGGTAAAGGAGATTCCCCTGCTTGGTCGAAAATATACATGGTCAAATGAGAGGCAATCACCTACCTTGGTCAGGCTAGACAGAGCTTTCTGTTGTGTAGAATGGGACGGTATCTTTCCTGAATCTATTTTGCAAAGTACGACAGCAGGAGTATCTGATCATTGTCCACTCATCCTTGGCCTCAAAGTACACACTGGTGGCAAACGGCGGTTTCATTTTGAAAGCTTCTGGACCAAGGTGCCTGGCTTTCAAGAAGCCGTTAAACAGAACTGGGAGGCTCCTGTGCAGTCAAATTGTGCAGTTGAGCGCCTATTTCTGAAGTTACAAAGGCTTAGCAAAGGGCTACAAAAATGGGGACAGAGGAAGGTGGGAAACATCAAACTCCAACTAAAAATGGCCAAGGAAATCCTCCATCGCCTAGAAATTGAACGAGATTCTAGGGAGTTAACTGGAAACGAGGAGTGGTTGCGGAAAAAGCTAAAGCTCCACTGTCTTGGTCTGGCTTCCCTAGAAAGAACAATTGCTCGGTTGCGATCTCGAATTTTATATCTTAAAGAAGGGGATGCCAATACATCTTTTTTCCATCAGCAAGCAAGGTTCAGGAAAAAGAAGAATTTTATCCCCAAACTGAAGGTTGGTGAGGAGATAGCAGTATCACAGGAGGATAAACAGGCTGCCGTCTTTAATTTCTATGAAAATCTTCTAGGAAAAGCGGAAGATAGAGATTACACTATTGACTTGGGTGAGATAGGCATACAGCAGCATGAACTTTCTCTTTTGGACGTTCCTTTCTCGGAAGAAGAGGTGTGGTCAACTATAAAAGACATGCCCATGGACAAGGCCCCAGGGCCAGATGGTTTCACTGGTAGATTTTATAAATCCTGCTGGAATGTTATCAAGGGTGATCTGCTAATGGCTCTTGATGCTATCTATCGAGGCCATGTGTTCAAATTCAGACTCCTGAACAGTGCCTTCATCACGTTATTGCCTAAGGTGCAGGATGCTGTCCAAGTAAAGGATTTTCGGCCTATAAGTTTGGTGCACAGCTTTGCCAAACTGGTGACTAAGATCATGGCGAACCGGTTGGCCCCTGTCCTACCAAATATGGTATCCCCAAACCAGACTGCTTTTGTAAAGGGTAGGCGAATACATGATAACTTTATGTTTGTCCAGCAGATGGTTAAATGCCTGCACAAGAACAAGAAAAAAGAGGCTCATATTCTCCTCAAGCTTGATATTTCTAAGGCTTTTGATTATGTTTCTTGGTCATTCTTGCTAGAAGTCTTGGGCCATGTGGGTTTTGGACAGCGGTGGATGGATCTTTTATGTCTGCTCCTGTCAACTTCCTCCACTCAAGTCTTGGTGAATGGGGAGCCGGGTGAGACAATTTTTCATAGGCGAGGTCTCAGGCAGGGAGATCCTCTCTCTCCCATGCTTTTCATTATTGTCATGAATGTCCTAAATTCCTTGATGGAGTATGCTACTCGGGAGCAATTATTGCAGCCATTGTCTATGCAGCAGGTCCAGCATCGGGTTTCTTTTTATGCTGATGATGCAGTTGTTTTCCTAAGGCCGAGAAGTGATGACTTGTATTTGTTGAAAGAGCTGCTGGACCGTTTTGGACATGCTTCCGGACTCCGAACCAATCTATCCAAAAGCTCAATTTCTCCCATTCATTGCTCTGTTGATGAAGTGGCCACTACAGCTGATATCTTATCCTGTACCATCAAGGAATTTCCATGCACCTATCTTGGGCTCCCTCTCACAATTGGGAAACCCACCAAGGAGGATTTGCTGCCAATAATTGACAAGGTGGCAGATTACTTGCCGGGCTGGAAAGCCTCATTAATGAATCGGGCGGGAAGATTGGTAATGGTTCGAGTAGTTTTAACAGCTGTTCCCATTTACCTTTCGATCGCCATGGACTTGCCAAAATGGTTTCTGAAGGCTATTGATAAGAAAAGGAGAGGCTTCCTTTGGAAAGGCCAGGAGCAGGCTAATGGTGGTAATTGTTTGGTCGCTTGGGAAAGGGTGCAGCGGCCTCTTGAATATGGTGGCCTTGGGATCCATAACTTAGAACTCCTTGGCTGTGCTTTAAGGATTCGATGGCTGTGGGCTGAGAAAACTGATTCATCAAGACCATGGGCTGGTCTTCCAGTACAAGTCCCCCGCAGGGCTCAAGCCCTCTTCAATATTGCAGTAGATGCCATAGTAGGGAATGGTGAGAAAATTCGGTTCTGGACAGATAGATGGTTAAACGGTCACACCTTGGCTGAGTTGGCCCCCAACCTGTTTAATGCTGTCCCCAAACGTACAGCCAAGAGACGTACTGTTGCTCAGGCACTCCAGAACAGAAAATGGGTAGATGACATCAGGGGAGCTCGCACAGTACCAGTCCTCGTTGAGTACCTGCAGCTCTGGGACTTGGTGGATGGAATTGTTCTGCAGCAACAGGTTCCAGATCAATTTACTTGGAAGCTAGCCCAATCTGGTTTATACACAAGTAAATCAGCTTATGCTGCCTTCTTTGTGGGTGCCATCAGGTTTGGTCCTTGGAGAAGAATTTGGAAAAGCTGGGCGCCTCCTCATTGCAAATTTTTTATCTGGTTGGTTTTCCACAATCGGTGTTGGACGGCCGATCGCCTTGCGAAGAGGGGATTGCCCCATCATGAGGCTTGCCCTTTGTGTGATCAAGCTGAGGAGACTATTCATCATATCCTGGTTGGTTGTGTATTCACTCGTCAAATATGGGCTCGAATCTTCCAATACTTGGGTCTCAGTTCTCTATCGCCAGAACCTACAGCATCTCGTTTCTCTAAATGGTGGTGGAAGGCAATATAGTCAGTGCCCAAGGCGGAACGGAAGGGTCTCAACTCCCTGATAATTTTGATAGCCTGGGAGGTGTGGAAGCACCGTAACTCATGTGTGTTTGAAAATGCCACGCCAAGCATCCAGTTGGTTCTTAGGGCTGTCAGCACTGAGGGCAATCTTTGGTGCAGGGCTAGAGCAAGAAAGCTCCAGGAACTCTTGGTTAGGGAGCCGGCCGTGGAGGTATAAGGCAGGCGGTTTTTGTCTGGTCGACAAGAATTTAGTTTGTGGCGCGCCTGTTTTAGTTAAGTGAATGGGTGTGTGTAGGTGGTGTTTTGTACTTGAGTAGGGTCTTTTTAGACTCGTGTATTTTATTTCTACCTTAATGAAATGACGTGCAGCTCTCCTGCGTAGTTAAAAAAAAAGAACGCGAGTGTCACTGCAGCAAACATAAAATATTTTATTGAAATGGAAATCTAAAAGTTCAGCCATTTCTTCTTTGAGCTTCACAATTCCCATCATGACTATTCATGGTTGGTTTACCAGGATAGAATCTGCTACTGTCTAAAAACTAACCATATCTCTGAATTAATTCACTTGCAGTTTGCTGGTTTTTTCAACCACTACAAAGAATAGGTATCAAATTAAGTCTCATAAACTGTCAAGTCACAAGAAGAGAAGCATCATGAAAGACTTAATCTTCCCATGACATACCACACCTTGAACATTCCGAATTGTGGTGCTGGAATCAATGTGTGTTTTTGTAGAAAGAGAGCAAGTGGGGAATTCAATTAAGAAGTTCCTCTCAAATTCACATCGTATCATACGTATCAATCCATTGCTGTTAGGATCATCGATTGGCATGCCAAGGAAACAGATATTCAGACAAAGGCAGTAGTTAGTGAATCGATCTAAAAATAAAGTGCTAACTAGAGATAATCTGGCTAAAAGAAGAAAAGTGGATGATAGTAGTTTTTTTTTTTTTGTTCTGAGTCTGAATCTGTGCAACATGTATTTTCTTGATTGTGTTGTAGCAAAGAAGTGTTCGTATTTTATCTTTGATATTCTTAAGATCAAGGTAGGAGATAATCTGGTAGAGATAGGATGGCTTAGTGATAAAAAGCATGGATTGCTCAATATTAATACTTCTGCGGTTTTAGGGAGTATTTGGAAACCCAGGAATGAGATCTGTTTTCGAAGAACTGTCTGGAAAAGCATGGAGATCCTGCTCTACAAGATTGTTGGGCTGCTGCAGAATTGGATAATTCTATGCCCACCAGAAAAGAAAGAGTTGTTGAAGACTACTTTGGAAGAGATCAAGGCTTCGCCAAAAAGAGTCCCTACGGTTGCACAACTAAATCTTGGACGCAATAAGGAGTCTCAATGCAAGGCAACATGGGAGGATCAAGTCTTCGGTGACGTTAAAGATGAGGAGGTTGCTGTGGACTGGGCATATCGCGAGGACTCTGGTGGATGTCTCTTAATAGTTCTATGGAGCTGTTGTAAGGGTCTGCAGTTTTTCTTCCTTCTGAGGGGTGAGTTGGTGCTTTGCTAGTGCCTAGTGGCTGGTTCAGGTTGAGAGTTTTCCATTTGTGGTGTATATGGGTCTGGAGGTTTTCTTCTGGCGTCCAAATAAAAGACGCAGACGCTGCTCCGTCGCAGCGTCCGTAAAGGCAACGAGGAGGAGGTATGGGCGGCTCTGAATTCAATACGAGCCGCGCCTGCGGCCTGCCTTCCGAATACAACACCTGCTCTGTTCTGCCAGGCCTATTTCCCCCGTCAGCAGAGCCCATCTGTGGAAACATGGGCGCGGGCGAGAGAGAGAGAGAGGGAGACTTGGATGGGAATGGGTTCCATTCTCACCTGATCGAATCGGATCCGACCATGGATTTCAGCAAACGCCTGGCCTCTTGATTCAGTAAGAGATTCGGTCTGCGTCATTGCCCTTGCCAGTAATGGAAATCTGCTCTTCAGATTTTAACCTCAGCTTAGTAGACTGGCGGTACAGTATTACTACTAGCAGCTTAGGATGGATTCAGTGACGACAATAAACTTGTTAAGCTTTTTAACCGTATAAACAAAGGCCTCAATTCTCATTATTTTACCCCTCAGTCATTCAGTTTGTCCTAATAGGCAAAAGATGCCTTCAGTTTTCAGTGGAAATCAAGTGGTTAAAAACCATCATCGCATGTCCTCTCTCACTCAGGTCCTTTCAGTTCCAGCACCACCGCTTCCCTGCACAGAGGAAAAGGGTAAAAGAGCAATGGAAATGACTCAAGGCAGCTCGATGTCATTATCTCAGAGACACAGGGGTGGCAATGCGATGCGCAGACACAGACAGTCACTGCTGCTGCGAGTAGGAAAGCGAGAAGAAGAAAAGCGAGAAAGGAAAGGGATGATGGGGGCACCCCTGCCCGGCCGGCCGGCCGGCAGCCTTTGGATCAAAACTACAGTGGCAGGCTGAGCCGCTGAGGCAGGCAAGGCGACCTCCTCTCTCCTCTCTCTCTCTCTTTCTTTCTGAAAAAAAAAGATCTCCGCAGGTTCACAGGACTAGCAACAATGACCCACCATGACTCCATGAGCACAGCAGAGCACCGTTTCTTCCTCCTCGGCTCCTCCATCACGTACAGTTTGCTGAACCAAAAGCAACAGACTGATGACGACGGCGGCGGCGGCGGCGATGTGCACTGAACCGTGAACGATCGGCTAGGATCGCCTGTCCCACTGTCGTCGTGCAAGGAGGAGGGAGGGAGGGAAAACGCCCGCGGCGGCGCGGTGGGCCGGCCGGCCGGGTGGGTGGAGGTCATGTGGCGACCACCATGCCGGACATGAAGATGTCGTCGTGGAAGGAGGAGCAGGAGGACCGGGGGGACACGCTGCCCGTGTTGTTCTCGGCTTCCTCCTTCAGCTGGATCTCCGGGTCCCGGCAATTGGCGCTGCAGAATGCCTTCTCGCCGCTGCAAGAGTTAGACCACGCAACCAAAATTGTTATTAACAATTGTGAATGAATTATACGATGCCAAGAACAATTATTCAGTTCAGTTGGATGAATGGGCCAGTTCAGTTAATAATTGTTCAGTTTGGAACCGCCTTTAATAAAAACCGATGGAATTTAGTAGTAATTCAGCATTTTGTCTACTAGCTCGATTTAATATTCCATCATCATCTGTTCATTTCCAGGAAGATTAACAATTTTTCTTCTCGAAAAAAGAATTGGCATTGCTGTCAGATGAACAATGCATGAATCATTTTTTTTACGGAGGTAACAATGCATGAATCAGTTCGCTGCAGTGACTTCACTAAGATCAATGTTTCATTCCGAAAGCCAGCGTCGCTTTTAACTGAAATGCTTCCCCAAATGATCCTATCAATGCACTGGAAGAATCATCAGATTAGATTAGATAATGGTCGCATCGGCATTACCGGTAGATGTAAATGTCGTTGCCTTCAAGCTTCTTCTTGCAAGCGAAGCAGGAGCTGAGGAAGTCATCGGCGCCGGTGGCGGCCTCCGCGGCGCACTTGACCACGACGTAGCAGCACCCGGCGGCTCCTTCCTCCGACTCCATGGCGGCGGCCTCGTCGTCACCGCCCCCGACCGTGCGAGGCTCCAGGATGCAGTCGCCGAAGATGTGCGTCGTCTTGGGGTTGGGCCCACGCGCGATGATGCGGGTGTAGTCCTCGGACTGCTCGATCTCGCTCGCGGAGACCGAGCCGACGAAGCGCCGGGACGCCGGCAGCGAGCCCGGGCCCGGGAGCTTGCCGAGGTCGAATGAGTGGCGCTTGCTGGCGTTGCTGATGACGAGGTGAGCGCCGGCGTCCGACACCGACCGAGTGGCCTCAGGACCAGACTTCAGATCCCCGTGGCGGAACTGGAACCTACTGCACGGCACCGACATGCCGCCGGCGGCGGCGGCGGCCGCGGTGTCCGGGGCGGGGCAGGACATCGTCTTGCCGAGCTCCGGCTGCGAGTGCCGACCGCCGCCGACAACGGGGCCTCCGCAGTCCTTAGGCGGGGAGCTGTGCGGCCTGATGAGCCTCAGGCGCGGGCTGAGCAGGCGGTTGGCGACGGCGGCGTCGGCGGCGAGGGCGTCGACGAGGCCCGGCGCGCCCCAGGTCATCCGCGGCGACCGGAGCAGCAGCGCCTTGGGGTCCAGTGGCGACGTCGGGCTCCTGGACGACTCCGCGTCGGGCGCTGCGCGCTTGGCGGCGAACCCGACGAAGAGGCGCGGCACGGCGAAGAGCGCGGCGCCGCTCCCAACGCCGACGCGGGGCCGGGCGTCCCCGCCCCCGCCGGAGCCGGAGGAGTCCGGGGCCGGGTCGGGTACCATCCTCCGCAGCATCGCCGGCCGGCCCGCCCGCCCGCCGCGGACGCAACCTCCTGAAACCGGTGGCCGCTGGGGGTCAAGAAGAGGGCAAAAAGGTCACAAAACCATCGCCATCCGGCGAATCCACACGACGCCCTCGCTTTCTCGCCGCCCGCCCGCGGCGTCCAAGATCACGCCGTCCTCGCCCGATAACTACAGCAAGAAAGAAGCCCCTCCCGTTCTCAGCGATGCGTCTCGTGTGGAAGAAGAGGAAAGGAGCACGGCGCACACATCGCTGGCATGGCCAACGTGCTCGTCCAGCTCCTGGGCAAGAAATAAGGCGACGAAGAAAGGGGGAAGCGAGCAGAGCAGAGCAGAGCAAAGCAATGCGACGAGCGAGCACCCGCGGCCCGGCACACCACCTCAGTCCTCACTCACCCCTTACCTTCTTTTTTTTTTGGTCTCTCGCTCTCTCTTTCGCCTTTGGCTGTCTCTGTCTCTGTCTCTGTCTCCGTCTGTATCTCTCTCCCTGCCTCGTCGCTTTACCTCTGCCTGCCTCTCACGCACTCCGCAATGGCGTCGTGCGAGGCGAGGCGAGAGGAGAGGGGAGGAAGCCGAGGGAGGAGAGAGCCCGTGCTGAGGTGAGAGAGAGGAGGGAAACACAGTGGCAGTGAAATCACACTGGCCTGCTGCTACTACTTGTACGAACTGATACCCCTAACCCCTCGCCTCTGGCGCCGTTGGCTTTTGGCCCAGTTTAGTTGCACTACAAAATGTTAAATTTTTCAAGATTCTCTGTTATATTAAATCGTCAAATTTTTCAAGATTCTCTGTTATATCAAATTTTTGGACGCATGCATGAAGCATTAAATATAAATAAAAAATAAAACTAATTATACAGTTTAGACGAAATCCACGAGACGAATCTTTTAAACCTAATTAGACTCTAATTATCAAATAACAACAAAAACACTACGGTAGCGTTTTGTCAAAAATTTTAACCTCCAAACCGGCCCTCGGAGGAATGGTTGAATCTGGTAGAAATTGTCAGAGAAAAACACCGGATAAAAAAAAACGGCCGGGTTTAAGGGCACGACCATCTGTCACTTTGCATGCATCAAAATCAGAGACGCAGAGCAGAGAGAGAGAAGAGCCCTGTGAGGCTGTGATGGAAAATTGGAAATGAAATTGTACTGCTACTTCTCGTACAACAGCAGCACCACGAATCCACCACCACCCACCCCCGCCTGGATTGCCATCCATGGATGTCAGAGAAAGGGAGGCAGATGTAACATTTTAACTGTGCTGCCCTGTACTGTACGTATGTACGTACACGTAGAAATACGACCTTGCCACGTCCACGTACGTACAGTACGGTGCGGCTGGGCTCTCTCTGGACACTGGAGCCTCCCATCCCATCGGCCGTAAGGATGGCAACGAGGATGTACCCGTCGGGTATCGTCGGTACGTTCTCTTTTCTGCTATGGAGAATCCATCCTGTTTCTGTCTCCGTTAACTGTCTCGGATATAGATTCTTGTCCATCCCCGTACCCGTCGGGCATCGGTCGGGTAATAGATACCCGATGGGTACTGCATACCCGATAAATAAGGACATTTGGGGTCGCAGCTTTGCAATCGGAGACGTTTCTTCTTCACCCAGGTATAGTGTCGGAGTCTCGGAGATGCCGAGGAGAAGGAGCGAGATTACGAGGAGGACGAGCAAAGGTGGCAAAGAGACCGAACTGAGAAAGCGAGGGGCACGAGCGCTCGTGAGGCAGGCGTGCTTGTGCTGCTGACGGAGATAGTGAGGAAAAATTGAACTAGGGTTCCTAGAACACACAAACTATATATATGATTGTTTAGATTTGGGCGAAAATACCTATGTTGAGCTTTTTAGGTCTAATACTCGTATGACAGCTTAAATAGTCGGGTTCTCCAACGGGTAACGGGGACGGGTAAACAGGGAACGTTTCCGTACCCGCTATATCCGTCGGGGATGGATTCTTGCCCATTTAAATGCCCGCGGGTAAAGATATGATTCCATCCCTATTCCCTAATGGATCAAATACCCGTCGGGTATCAGGTATCGGGGTCCGTTGCCATCTTTAATCGGCCATCATTGAGAGCTTGTTCGCTAGGTCGTATTGGCTTATCAATCAATAAATAATATTTTTTTCTCGTACTAGACCGGTCACAGTATTTTTAGTCATGTGGCCTGTTCGCTGATTGATTTCTGAGTTGATTTAGACTGGCTGGTGCTGATTTACAATGATGGCTGGCTGGTAGCGAACAGGCTGATGACCGAACACATTCAAACGAACCGCGAAGACCTGCTGCTGCTCTCGCTGGACCCCACGCCGGCACAGCGTTGTACTAGTACAGTACAGCGCGGCGATGCAATACCGATAACCGTAGCTTTGCTTTCGAGACCGTCTCGCGTCATTTCAGTTTTCATGCTTGCAAAAAGAGGGGAAACAAATTTCTTCAGGTTAATTTTAGTTGTTGCATGGTAGAGAGATCTGAGCCAAATCCAACGGCTGCAACTGTTGGGTTCAATGAATCTAGCCATTTTTTTTCTTTTGCCTGCGTTTTTTTTTTCTTCTTCTTCATTTGAGCACGTCGCGCCGCATGTTCATTTCATGCTCGCATGGTTGTTGTGCTTGAGACACACAAGGCCTGAACGGAAACTCAACGGCAGTAACGAGACACACAATGCTCTGTGCTTGCGTCTGCGTGTGGCGGAGTGCGTGGTCACGCATGTCCGGGCCGGGTTCCTGTTCGTCTCGTGACGAGCTCGCTTTCTGAAAGCGCCCCTGCTTTCGCCATGGGACTACGGGAGGACGAAGACGAGCGCCCTCTCTGACTCTCTCTCTGTTCTCTTCTATTCTAAACAGTATAGGATCGATCGATGGATGGATCGACCGATGGATGGATGGATGGATGGATGGATGGATCGGACAGCATCTCGGCATGACGGCATGGTTTCCTTGTTATTTTACAGTCTTTGCATCTATACAGCGGCTCATTATGCGGGTAGAGTAGAGGCGTGGTGGGGCCGGCGCTCCATGGCCACTCAGCCAGACCCCAAATGCTCCGTCATCCCCTGCAGCTCTCTGTTTCGGGACTGTTCATTTCCACCCCCAGAGGTAACCTCCAATTTCATCGAATATTTAAGCATGAATTATTAAATATAGATTAAAAGAAATAACTAATTACATAGTTTACGACTAATTTGCGAAACGAATCTTTTAAGCCTAATTAGTCTATAATTTAGCAACGCGGGGCTACAGTAACACATGTGCTAATGTTGGATTAATTAGACTTAATAAATTTGTCTCGTGGATTACTGATAAATTCTGTAATTTGTTTTTTTTATTAGTATCCGAACATCCCATACGACATCTCAGTGACACATATGACACTCTGAAACTTTACGTACTGTATTTAAACAAGCCCTCAGTTTTCCCCGCCGTTGTGAGCTCGAGCTCTGAATGTACATGGTGAATGCGTGCAGTGTTAACGCAAACGCAAGCATCGGCCATCGGGTTCGTTCGATCCATCGGTGGATTGGTTTCTTCTGCTCGTGTCATCACCTTGGGGCACAGTTCCATGGTCCACCGTATAGTACGTCCGTTCCTGCATGCCATTGAGCGAGCGAGCGCACAAGATACAGGCGTACTACTCCGCACGTAGTACGTTTTGGTGTGGCAGCTGGCAGACCCACAGATGACACAAGTGTTAGATTAATCTCTAATCTTAATTGGACTCAACGGTCTAATTGGGTTTTTGATTCATGTTCTGATGGGGGCGCCCAACCCACCATGGCTGGAGGGCCCCTGTCACACTGCGCTATAAAAAAAAGTGAGGGCCGGCGGCTCTTATCACGAGGTTGACCTGAGCCGAACTCCCCATCGACACCAAAACCCTAATCTGATCTAGAGGACGCGCAGCCAGTGACGGGAAGCCACCAGTCGCGCCGCCACCGGACTCCACTGTCTTCACCGCCGGTCGCCACCGCGCATCACCGACACCGTCTTCACCGACCGTCGTTGCCCTAGCGTAGACTACATCAACGAACGTGATGGCGTCCACTGAACCCAACCCCTCTGCGGTGTCAGGTTCAACACCTTCTCCGTTCTCTCTCTGTCTCTCTTGTTCTACATCTATTAGGATGAACAACGTCCTTTATCCCGTATAGAATCACTCTACCAGCTAGATCTATGATCCTAGTGATCCTACAGTTCTAACAATGGTATCAGAGCCATCAGTTTTTAAGGTTTTTAGATCTAGAATGGGTAAACCGATTAGAAAAGGGAGTAGAATGTTAGATCCAGTGCGGGTCTAACAAGAACAGAGGGTTCGTTTGAACCCTAACCCTAACTAGGTTAAGGAAAGGTGAAAAAGAAGAGGGTTTCGGCCTTAAGAACGTAAGAGACGAACCATAAACCTGTAAAAGCTTTTACGGGGAAGATAAACAGTGAAACCCTAACCCTAACCAAACCCTAATTTTGACCCTAATCCCATCCCCAACCCGAAATCAGATAGATCTGAGAAAAGAAGAAAGGAAAATCAAAGAAAAGAAAAGGGGAAGGAGAAGAGGCCTACCTCGCCGCCGCACCGTGCTGCCGCCTCGTCAGCGCGCGGGCAGGTGCTCGGGAAATGGGCGCCACGGCCAGGCCGCTCGACGGCGGCGCGCTCACCCGCTGGGGAGCGCGCGCGCCGATGAGAGGGCCGGCGACGGCGTCGTCATCGTCGGGACCAAGACAGAGGAGGCAAATAGGCAGGGTCAGATCTAGGGTTTTTGAGGGAATCAGGGCACCGCCGCCCAGACCGCTTGGACAGTGGCGTGCTCACCTGCTAGGGAGCGTGCACGCCAGCGAGGGGACCGGTGACGGCGCCATCTTCGCGCTCGTCTTCGCTCGCTTGCTGCTGCCTGCGCTGAGAAGAGAGCGGAGCGAGGTGAGGAGAGAAGAGAGAGCGACAAAGAGAGAAAGGGTTGAAAAGAATGAGGTTAGGGTTTCCTCAGGGGCGCGCGGCGTCGGGTTTGTATTCCGAGCGAAACGCGCGCGTGGCCGTCGGATCTGGACGGACGTCCGAGATCAATCGGGCCGTTTCGTGGCCCAGGCGAACATGCGTGGCCGCGCGACTTTGTCGGCCCAGGCCCAGGTTGCGGCCTGGGTGCGGGCAGCGCGCGTGGAAGAGAGGCAGGCCGGGCCGAATTCCCGGCTGGGCCGAATGAACAGTGATGAATTGAATCAAGTTTTTTGTTTTTTGTTTTTTCTAGTAAATATTTATTTCCTAGGAAAATAGGATAAATGGCTTAAAGAAAATAGAAAAGAGAATTTTCCTATGGGTAAAATTCACAAAATTGAGATTATTTTTGCGCTGCGTATTTAAAGATGTAATTTTCAGTTATTAAATTCGAACCAACTGGGAGAATTTAATTTTGAAAATGGATATGTTTTAATTGATTATAGTATTGTTATTATTCTGACCAACGTTGATTAATGGCAATATTATGATGAGTTCTTTGTCATACATTAATTCTATTTCTGCCTAACGGTGATGTAGATTTAATGTATGAACAATTTTATGTTTTAATTTTGACCAACGTTGGAATCAAGGCATACAATTGTTGTCATTATTTATGTTCTTACACTATATGAATTGTGTTTTCAGGCGGATACAACTTGATGGGTTGTATCAAAGAGATCCCCACTCTCAAAGGTGATAACTACACGGAGTGGAAGAAAAAGATTGACCTGGCCTTCATCTTGGCTGAGGTGGACTAGGTAGTCACCACACCGTGCCCCACAGGGCTTGTGGCACCGGTGAGGGAGACAAACGAGGCTGATGCCCTTGGGCAACCAAAGAGAGGGATTTTGTATCCCAAAGAATGTCCTATGACCTTGAGCATAGGAAGTGGGTCACTGCCAACAAGAAATGTTTGGCTGTGATAAAGAACACGATTGAGCCTGTAATTGTGGGCTCAATCTCAGAGTGTGACACCGTCACTGAGTACCTCGAAAGAATAAAGAGTCAGTTTACTAGCTCTTCAAAGACATATGCTACCCAACTGATAAAGCAGCTGGTGACATAGAGGTACTCAGGTAATGGTGGTATTAGAGAGCACATACTAAGGATGAGCAATTTGGCATCTAAGCTAAAACCAATGAATCTAGCTCTCAAGGAAGAGTTTCTTATCCATCTAATTTTTGCTTCCTTGCCAAAAGAGTTTGACACTTTTGTTGTTAACTACAACATACAGTTCGAGAAGTGGAACATGGAGAGGCTCATGGCTATGTGTGTGCAAGAGGAGGAGAGAATGAAAGCTGTCAATGGTGGCTCTATCAATTATTTGAAAGATAATAAGAAAAAGAATAATAATACTAACTCCTCTTCAAAGTCAAAGGGAAAGGGTCCCATGCTGTATCAGTCTCAGCAGAACAAGTTCACAGTAGAGAAAGACCAGTGTCTCTATTATAAAAGATAGGACATTATAAGAAAGATTGTCCCGATTACTTAAAGATGATCATGGCAAAGAAAGATGAGAACATTATTACGTTCATAAATAAATCCATGTATGTACAGTATTCGAAATCTATTTGGTGGATTGACTTAGGTGCAACTGTTCATGTTGCTAATTCTTTACTGGGATTCCATTCGACGAGGACTACGTAAAGAAGCGAAAGACACGTTAAAGTTGCAAATGGAGTCTGAGCAGAAGTTGAAGCTATTGGTGATCTTTCTCTAGAGCTTGTTGATGGTTTCAAACTTATACTAAGAGATGTTCTTTATGTTCCCTTGTTATAGAGGAACTTGATTAGTGTTTCATGTTTGGACAATGATGGATATGATTGCTAGTTTGGAAATGGCAAATGTAAGATAACATTTAATAATGCATGTGTTGGTCTTGCTATCTTACAAAATGAGCTTTATTTGTTATCACTATGTGATGATATGAATGTTGTATGCGATGATGGGAACGTTGCGTGCGACAATGTGAATGTATCCTCATCTGCGGATGTAAACAGAAAATGAAAGAGAGCTCACGATGCATTGTCGAAATTATGGCACTGTCGTTTAGGCCATATTTCGAGGGGGAGAATAGAAAGACTAGTTAAGAATGATATTCTTCCTCCATTAGAGCTCTCAGATTTAGAACAATGCAGAGAATACATTAAAGGAAAGTATGTAAAGAAAATTAAGAAAGATGCCAAACGAAGCGCATGAATTCTACAGATTATTCACACAGACATTTGTGGTCCGTTTCCTGTAAAGAGTGTTGATGGTTATGATTCATTCATAACATTCATAGATGATTACTCCCGTTATGGCTATATTTATCCAATCAAAGAAATAACATAAGCATTGGATAAATTTAAGATATTTAAGGCAGAAGTTGAAAACCAACACAATTTAAAGATTAAGATAGTTAGATCTGACCCTGGAGGGAGTACTACGGTCGGCATACCCCATATGGCCAAGTTCCTGGACCTTTTGCAAGGTTCTTATAGGAGAATGACATAGTAGCCTAGTATTCTACACCAGACGAACCTCAGCAGAATGGAGTAGATAAAAGACGCAATCGTACCCTGATGGATATGGTGCACAGTATGATAAGTTACTCCACCCTACCGATGAGCCTATGGATAGAGGCGTTAAAAACCGCCATTCATATTCTCAATAGAGTACCAAGTAAGTTGGTGCCCAAAACACCGTATGAGTTGTGGACAGGAAGAGTACGCTCACTAAACCACTTACGTGTGGGGGGGAGTCCTGCTGAGGCTAAAGTATTTAACCCAAACATTGGGAAGCTAGATCCCAAAATAGTGAGTTGCCATTTCATTAGTTACCTAGAAAAGTCAAAAGGTTTTTGTTTCTACTGTCCAAACAAACATACAAAGTTTGTGGAAACAAGACACATAGTCTTCCTAGAGGATGAAATGATGAAGGGGAGCATGGTAGCTCGAGAAATTGACCTTGAAGAGAAGCGGGTGTATGCGCCCACTTCGATGATTCATGAGCCATTTTTCTCACTACTTGCTGTCGCTGCACCAACAGTGCAAGATACTGTGGTCCAGCACCAGTTGTTATTCCACCTGTGGCAACAAAGAATGATGAGGAGGAACCTGTTCTTCAAGACCCTATAGAACCTATTGCCACAAATGAGGAGGAGCAACAACAGCCTCAAACAAAAGATGTGCCAAATGTGGAGGCCCCTAGAAGGTCTCAGAGAGTTAGAAAATCAGTTATTCCTGCTGATTATGAAGTGTACAACACTGAGGAATTTCAAATAGAGGATGATCCCACCTCAATTGAAGAAGCCATGAGAAGTGATCATTCATCAAAGTGGCTTGAGGCCATGGAAGATGAAATGAAATCTATGAATGCTAATAAAGTTTAGGACTTAGAAATAATTCCTAAAGGAGCCAAAACAGTAGGCTGCAAATGGGTCTACAAAACAAAACTTGACTCTCAAGGGAATATAGAGAGATATAAAGCACGACTTGTGGTAAAAGGCTTTACGCAAAGAGAAAGGATTGATTACAATGAGATATTTTCTCCAGTCTCATGTAAGGATTTCTTTAGAATTATAATGGCATTAGTGGCACATTACGATTTAGAATTACATCAGATGGATATAAAGACAGCATTTCTCAACGGGGACTTGGAGGAAAATGTTTACATGGCACAACCAAAAGGTTTTGTCATGGAAGGAAAAGAATGAATGGGATGCCGCATAAAGAAATCCATTTATGGATTAAAACAAGCTTCAAAATAGTGGTACATGAAGTTTGATCAGACAATAAGGAATTTTGGGTTTAAAGAGAATATAGAGGACAATTGTGTCTATACAAAGTTTTAGAATGTGAAGTTTATCTTCCTTGTCCTATATGTGGATGCTATCTTACTTGCTAGTAGTGATGTCAGTCTACTACTGGAGACAAAGAAGTTTTTGTCCTCAAAATTTGATATGAAAGATCTTGGTGAAGCTTTGTTCGTTCTAGGAATCGAGATTCACCGAGATAGAAGTAAAGGGATATTAGGACTGTCACAAAAGGCATATGTAGAAAAGATCTTAAAGAAATTCAGTATGCACAAATATAGTCCCTCACCTGCTCCTATAGTCAAGGATGGCATATATAGGGATTTTTAATGCCCCAGGAATCAATATGAGATCGATCAAATGAAAGTGGTTCCATATGCTTCAGCTGTCGAAAGCTTGCAATATGCTCAAGTATGCACACGCACCGACTTAGTATTTGTTATCGGGTTACTTGACAGATTCCAGAGTAATCCTGGAATAGAACACTGGAAATTGATAAAGAAAGTCTTGCGTTATTTGTAAGGAACGAAAGGCCTCATGATGACGTATAGAAGATCTGATTCACTCCATATAGTGGGATATTCAGATTCTGATTATGCGGGAGATGATAGAAAATCCACATCTGGATATGTATTCACTCTCGCAGGGGGAGCTATTTCATGGAAAAGCTTAAACAAAACTATCACTACATCGTCCACAATGTATGCTGAGTTTGTAGCGTGTTATAAGGCAATGGGGCAGGTGAACTGGCTAAAGAAGTTCATACCCGGTTTGAAGGTGGTTGACGACATCTATAGACCACTTAAGTTATACTACGATTATAATCCGGCAGTACAGTATGCTCACAACAATAAGTCAAGTGGTGCCGCCAAACATATTGACATAAAGTATTATGTTGTGAAAGATAAAGTCCGGAATCAAGTCATAAGTCTTGAGCATATAAGTACCAAAAAGATGCTCGTGGATCCGCTTACAAAAGGCTTACTACCCAACATGTTCAGAGAACATGTAGCCGGCATGGGTTTAAGGGAAAGCCTATAATTCTTAGATAAAAGAAGGCCCAAAGATAAGTATCTATTTCAGAATAGAGTGGTGTGTTATAACTGTTAAATCTATCGGTAATGGACCGTGACGATAAGACATGCTCTATGCGCTAATCTATAATGGAATGAACAAAAGTAAATGATATGAAAGTAAAAGATAGAAAGAGATCAAGGGGGAGATTGTTAGATTGATCTCTAATCCTAACTAGACCCAACGGTCTAGTTGGGCCTTTGATTCGTGCCCTGATCGAGGGCGCCTAGCCCACCATGGCTGGAGGGCCCCTGTCACACTGCGCTATAAAAAGAGGTGGGGTTCGATGGCTCTTATCACGAGGTTGATCTGAGCCAAGCTCCCCACCAACACCAAAACCCTAATCTGATCTAGAGGGCGCGTAGCCAGTGACGGGAAGCCACCAGCCATGCCACCACTAGACTCCACTGTCTTCACCGCCGGTCACCACCGCGCATCACCGATGCCGTCTTCACCGATCGTCGCTGCCCTAGCATAGACTACATCAACGAACATGATGGCGTCCACTGAACTCAACTCCTCTGCGGTGTTAGGTTCAACACCTTCTTTGTTCCCTCTCTGTCTCTCTTGTTGTACATCTATTAGGATGAACTGCGTCCTTTATCCCATATAGAATCACTCTACCAGCTAGATCTATGATCCTAGTGATCCTACAGTTCTAACAATAAGTACATCTTGCAATTTGCTTTAACATTTCCTCTTCAACTTGTACCAGCGCTGGGCGGCGTACGTACACTAAAGGAGGCCCTCTTCGAAATGGTTGAAAATTTCGTGCTTCCTTTGTTTTTCGAGTGTAGATTTATTTAAGACAACACAGGATGGGGTGAGAACCTCATCTGAATGATTTTTTATTGATGCTGGATAGCCGGTGATGGAGGGGGACGATGCACCTACAAAGTTTTCTGAATTACATAGAGAGGAGAGCTAAGACATTACAAACATTTCGCAGCATTTATCAATGATCCATCTATCTTCAAATTTGAGTCGGCAGCTCTAGAGGCGACAGTTTTCCTTGCAAGTTGCAAGTAGTCGGCGCAAGCAAGGTCGGAGATTATGGAAGACGACGTCGTGTCGGTGGTTCCAGATTTGCCAACAACAGAGCAGTATCATAGTTGAGAAGAGCTTTGGGGGTAATTGCAGGGACGAAGCTAGGAAAAAATTTAGGAGGGGCTAAACAACGGCAATTAGCAAGAAAAGAGGTTCAGCTAATCTCAGCCCCTCCTACCTGTACATCTACAGCTGAAATTTCAGACGGCAGCTCTATGGGGCTTCGCTTGCTCACGAGCGGTAGGGGGGGCTGGAGCCCCCCTAGCCCCACCACTGGCCCCGTGCCTGGGTAATTGTCTAGGTCTCGGCATATCCTAGAGGTGGTTGACCGATGGTAGAAACAGATTTTGCCACCTCGGTTGGTTCCAGAAGGCTCAGGCAACAGTGCATTGGAAGATGAGGTGGTTGTAGCATTCAGGTGCTTGACCACAGTGCTTGCATGTGTCGCTGTCCATAACATGTTTCTTGTGGAGGTTGATCTTGCACTAGACGTGTTCTTTAAGCAACAGCCATCCAAAGAATTTGACACACGGGGGCGCGCGGCTCTTCCAAACAAAGCCGTAAATCTTGCTGTGGTTGCCATAGTGGGTGGAGGAGCGGTATAGGCGGTCGAAGTCCAATCTCCTATCAATGGTGAACTTGCTTGTTTGCATATCTGGTTGTTGACCCAGGGTGATGGAGGCGATCAAGGCTTGGACCTCTAGCAATTCCTGGGCCGCCTTGGGGGATAGTCGGTTCACCGGCATGGAGGTGAGACCGGTTGCAAACTTCTTGAATGGACACACCTTGATGCGTGCAGTGGCTGAGCAGGCATGGGTACTTTTTGCGCCAGTGGGGAGCCATCCGCCCAGGAGTCCCACCAGAACGCTGCTGTCGCACCATCCCCAATGGCGCCCCTTGTGTGATGCACCGGTAGGCTGGGAGAAGGGCCTTTAGGCTATGTATAGTTCCTAAAAAGTTTTCTAAAAAGTGCTACAGTAGCCATCAGATTGAATCTTGCGATACGTGTATGGAGCATTAAATGTAGACAAAAAAACTAATTGCATAGTTTGGTTGGAAATCGCGAGACGAATGTTTTGAGCCTAATTAGTCCATGATTGAACACTAATTACCAAATAAAAACGAAAATACTACAATAATCAAATTCCCAAATTTCGTGAACTAAACACTGCCTTAGTGCTGTCCAGTGATTGTCGTCTGCCTGGCCTTCCATCATTACCAGATCAGTGTGTCGGCTAGCCCATTGTGCCCAAACAGATTCCACAGGATGGTGGAGGCGGTGAAGGAGCTTGAGGAGGAGGCATGCGTTTTGAGTGGCCAGGTCTCAGTACTCCTAAGGCCACCTTCCTCTTTGGGCTTCTAGGGGTTGTCCCAACTTACTAGACAATTGGCGCCAGACGTTTGTCGGACCCGAACCAGAGGAAGGCGTGCCTCTTGCTGTCAATGGCCGCAATCACTCTAGGAGGGAGTGCCATGGCTTGCATCATGTAGGTGGCCAAGCCATCTAGTGCCGAGTTTTCGAGTGTAAAAATAGAGTAATTCTTGCATAATTCTTGCATCCTAAAAGGGTCCCAGTTATGTTATGAAACATAGAGTGACCAGTTGCATCGCATGTGTA
Source organism: Miscanthus floridulus (assembly GCF_019320115.1). Taxonomy (NCBI): domain Eukaryota; kingdom Viridiplantae; phylum Streptophyta; class Magnoliopsida; order Poales; family Poaceae; genus Miscanthus; species Miscanthus floridulus. The sequence continues at coordinate 10,364,318 of NC_089584.1, read as the reverse complement.
CATGTGTTTCCGGTTCTCGTACTCCTTCCATCCCTAAAAGAATATATATCTCGTTTTTGAGTCAATCAATCTTAAAATTAAGAAGAGGCATGTTCAAATCTAATACAGCTAATACTTACTCCATTCGATCCAAATATAATATGTTTTGGTTATTGAAAGTGCATCTAGCCCTTTAGTGGATTTTGGTTGATTGAATGACAACGTGATTAAAAGTCTAACCCATTTGCTAAGTGTGGACAGGTAATAGGTTATCTCATAGGTACTAAATGAAAGCCAAAATGATGTGTTGATTGTATAAACAATCTAGTTCAAGCACAAGACAACAATGCAAATGGAATTCATGCAAAGACTTATTTATTGTGGGATTTTCAAGTACTATGTGAAAGCAAGCCCAATAAAAATTAGTTCATGAGACATGAGGGATTGCATATAAAAAGGTCTCATAATTAAAACTTGCTAAATTGAAATGAAAAAGATAACAATACAAATGAATGGATGATTCAACACAAGATGTGACTTGATAGCTTGAGATGGTGAAGATAGCAAGGAAAGGCTTCGAGGTATTAGGGTGAAGGGCAAGCGATGGCTTAGCGGCCAAAGAACCTAGCTAGGGTGAAGAAGAAAGTACTTGCATTTAGTTGAGGTACTAATCAAGCTATACTGGTCATATTGATGTAGAGGATCAAGTCTATATTGTACAAAGTGTTGAAAGTGATTTGATGCATTTGGAGTTATTCATATTTGATGAATGAAATCAAGTCACGTTCTCAAGATGGCTATGCTCAAGTGAATAAGACCAAAGTTGACATGTTGGCACCCTCACTTGATGAAGATTGGAATACACGGCTTTGGTTGAAAGAGATCAACTCAAAAGATTTAAATTTGTTATACTTTTAAATTTGAGTTAATAGTAATATCATACTATTAAGTGGGATGCATCATGTTGATAGATAATGGTTCATAAGTGCTCAAACCAACCCATGTGAGTTTTGAGTGTTTGAGAGACAAAAGAGCTAACCTATTTTTCTGGTCTGGCAATATCGGGCGTGTCCGGTATTTGCCCAGCAATAGTAAAATTGTTATTTTTGGGTTGGTTCCTTGGGAGTTCCAACGTGAGTCGGGAGTTCCGGCAATGGTCGGGAGTTCCGACGTCTCACGCTTAACTGACTTGGAGAGTTCACTATGGTGGTCATACCGGACGTGTCTAGTATGGACGGCCAGAGGCCAACGGCTAGTTTTCAAATGTCTTGAGCGTCGGGAGTTCCGATCGTCGGAAGTTCTGGCATGAGTCGGGAGTTCTGACACCTCACATACTTTAACTCAGTTACTGTAGTTTTCAAATGTGCTAAGGGTCGAGAGTTCCGACATGAGTTAGGAGTTCTGACGGTCGGAAGTTCTAGCATTCATCTGGAGTTCCGACGCCTCACAACGTCACTGTAACTATGTTACCGTTGGCGCAGTGTAAGTCATACCGGACGTGTCCGGTATGCACCGATATGGCAACGGCTATAAAACGGCTAGTTTTTCCAAGAGGGCTATAAATAACCCTAAGCCTCTACCTTTGGAGGCTGCTGATTCTGTTGATACACATACATGTTTTTGAGCCTAGCCAACTCTCCCAAACCCTCTCTTAGTGAGTGTGTGATCCAAATCGCAAAATTCATTTGTGGGTTAAGAGAGAATTTGAAAAAGAGAGAAAGCCACCACTTGAGCACTTGTGCATATTGTCTATTTCATTATTTGCATTTGTTACTCTTGGACTCTTCGGTCCTAGACGGTTAGGCGTCGTCGGAGAGCACCCGAGAGATTGTGGTGTGCCTCGAAAAGTTTGTAACGGTCAATTCTGCCACCTCGGAATCAACTAGTGGAAGGAGGAAAAGGAGTTGGAAAAGACTCCGGCTAGAGTGACCTTTGTGGTACCCTCTAGAGCTGACCTTCGCTGGGTCGCCCATAGCCCCCTCAACGAAAAGTAGGACTCGAACGAGTTCGAACTTCGGTAAAACAAATATCGTGTCTCAATTCATATTTTATTTGATATTTGTGTTGCTCCAGCTCTTGTGCAGGTTCTCTATGTATATTCTCATCTCTAGTAGGTACCTACAATTTGCTTGAAGATAGAAATCGAAAGGAGCAAGTTTGGGGCTGCTCTGCAGAAATCGTGTATACTGGACACGCCTGGTATTCATACCGAACATGTCTGATACTTCCTACTTGTGCTGAAAATATTTATTCTCTATTCTAACTTTATGTTGTAGGGTTGTAGCTTCTAGATATATTCTTTATACCTTGTTTACTCTATGGCTAACTTGTGAGGGGTGGTATTACTCTTAATTTGGAGTTTTCAGTTTGGAAACTCCCTTTTCTAATTGTTTCTATATTTAAAGGTGTTAATTTTTAGAGACGCCTATTCACCCCCCCTCTAGGTAGCATCCTAGGTCCTTTCACTTGGTATCAGAGCGAGGTTCTCACCTAAAGCTTGACCACCGTGAGAAAATGATGTCGACGCCTATCGAGTTGGAGCCGGAGCTTCTCTAAAATGATGGTTCAAACTTTCTACCATAGTCAACTCATGTACTTAAAGCTTTTAGGGATATTAGTCCTCTTGTTGAGCATATTATGGATGCAAGCATACATCTTCCTATAATTGATTGGAGCAACTCAATGCTCAAGCTATTAATGTCATGTTGAGTACATTGAGTGCAGAGGTTCAAGATGAGGCAATCTTCAATGGACAACCACCTCCAGAGAGTGCTCATCTCATTTGGACTAGACTTTTTGATTTATATGGAAAATCTAAATGTGATGATGCACTTGAGAACGAGTCAATGGAATGTATGTCCATTGTGTCTTCATGTAGTGAAGAAGCCTCGCAAGACCTCAAGAGCGCTGAGCCGGAGCAAGAAGTGCAAGCAGCGCATGACCTGTTGTCTGCTTGCACATACCGGACGCCTACTAGACATGTTTGGTATGGCCGAGGCAGCAGAGCAGCAAGCAGCTGTTTGCAACGATACTCATCACTTGTGTCTCATGGCCATGAAAAGCAAGAAGAAGAGTAACAAGAAAGATCAAGAAAAAGAGAAAGCACAAGTGGATGATCAAGATAAGAGTGATGTTGAAGTTGAAAACAACTACAATCTTGATTGTCTCAACCGCAAAGACAAGTTCATCATCATGAAGATAGTTGAAAAGAATGATGAGCTTGAAGAAGAGATTGAGAAGCAAGAGCAATCACTTCAAAAACAAGAATTGTTTCTCATCTCCAAGATGGAAGAACTAAAGGCTCTAAGTGAAAGATATGAAAAATTATCAATTAAGCATGCTTTAGTTACTAACTCCTCTTCTAGTGTTTCACAACTAGAGATGGAAACCTTAGAGCTCAAGGCAAGGCTAGATGAACTATCAAACAAATATAATGTGCTACAAGCAAACTATGTTCATCTAAAGTGCTCTCATGATGAAGTAGTAGAATCAAGCATCATGCTTGAGGTAGCTCATGAGGTTGTGATCACATCGGTAAAATTTTCTCAACCTCTTACACATTCACTCACTAGTATACCATCTCAATTAAATATTTCTTGTATTAATGAGTGTGCTCCTCAAGCAAGCCAATCTTCGATTGAGCTAAATCTTGTAGAAAACATAGAGCTCAAAGAAGAGGTGAAAAGGTTAAAGAAAGATGTGATTCGGTTGAAGGGTAAGGAGAAAGCACAACCTTCTCAAGATAACCGTGATAACATGGTGAAGAAGCTTGAGAAGGGTTCAAACCTTGCTTCCTCCAAAGCCCAACAAAAGAATCATATTTCAAGCAAGGCCAACACAACCAAGAGCAAGAAACATGGAAAAAGGTTATGCTATGGTTGTGGATTATATGGACATGAGTGGGCAATGTGTCCACATAAGAGTTGGGCCAACAAGTGTGAAGTGGCCGAACAAAAGGACTCAAACAAGTTGGCCAACCAAAAGAAAAGTGATGGACAAAGTGCTTGTCTCATGAGCAAGAAAATGGGGCATCCTACCAAAAATGCCCAATGTACAAAGAGGCAAGAAAGAAAGCCCAAGTTGCAACAAGAAAATGCTATGGATGCAATGAGATGGGCCACAAGGTTGATAGATGTCCATACAAGCAAAGCAAGAGCAAACAAAGGCCGCATATGCTATGCTTATAGAAGAAAGGGGCATTTAAGCTATGAGTGCCCAAATGGTAACACTCCTAAGCCGAACATATTTGTTTATAATGATATGCTTAGAAAGACCACAAATGGAGTTAGCACTGGCAAAGTGATGTGTTCACCACAAACTAGTATTAAAGCCATTTGGGTACCTAAGCACTTATCGAGTAACCCTAAAGGACCCAATAAGAGTTGGGTACCAAAGTGTGCTTAGGTTAATGATGTAGGTACTTTGTGATGAGATGAAGGCTTCAGGGTGCTTGAGCAAGCAAATTAATAATATTAACTCAATCTATCAACCATTCTTATCATAATCTCTTATATGGTTGACCCGAAGATAATTCAATAAATATATCATCTATTTCATCCTCACCATTGGTAACAAGTACCTAAACCTTATAGGATAGCCACTTTGTTCATTTTGTGTTCAATAGTTCACAAATAGGCATATTTGTGAAATATTAAAAGTGGCTAATTAGATTCAATTGAAAAGTATTTTATTTTGCCATATGATGCTTTTAATAGCTCTCTAGTAGAGCAATTCATTTGTTGAGATGCAGGTATACAATAAATAATAGAGCTAAACGAAGAATCACAAGCAGCGAATTAATTATTTCTGTCCTGCACCTATCGGACGTGTCCGGTATGGCCAGGGACAGAAAAAAGTGTTTCTATTCTATGTATTCTGGACGTGTCTGATATACCTACCGGACGTGTTCGGTATTGCAGGAACCAGAACACTGATTAGATTGCAACTGAGTCTTTGATCCATATATTTTCATATATCATTAATTTACTCAAAAGCTTGTGATTTACCAAATCTAAGTGGATTGTGAGCATCTCTTGAACTCAAATTTAAATATGGCAAATTATTTGGTTGCGGTTCAAAATAGAAAATTGACTCCCAAATTCTTAATAGAATAAAGTGCTAGTTGAAAGTCATTTAATTTACTTAAAGCACTTATTTAGGGGGAGGTCAGTTTCTATTTTGCACCTTATGGACTAACAAATTTATCTAGTATTCTTTGTAGTCCTTTGGATAAAAAAATGATTTCATATATAGCATGATTATTTGATAATTAAGGTCAACATAAAGATTATCATGATATGTATCTACTTAGTGGTATTCTTGTGGGCTCAAGGCAAAGGTATGTTTTTACATACATGCATTGTAAGTGCATCTAAGGCCCTTTAGATGTTAGAATGTGTATTTGTGTGACATAGGAGAGATGTTTTTTAAAACCCATAACTAGCATGTGTAGGTGGTGTGAATTTGAAAAACTATTTGAATCTTGGTCTTTGTGACCTAGCCTTGTCATGTGATAATTATAGCTCTCCTTGATTGTTTGATTGGCTAATTACACATGACATGGTTTTCTTAAGTCCACAATCTACAATGTCTCACAATCTCTCTCTCAAGTAATCAAAATATATATATGCCAAATATTTGGAAAAGAAAAGTGATACTCATGGCATTTGGATAAAAAAAAGTAATTACACCTTATTTGGATCAAGGACATACATGTTTTTGGATCAAGAAATGATAAGAAGGGGATTGGAATTAAGTGAATAAAGTTTGGAACAAAAACCGCTAGCCCACAAATACCGAACGTGTCCGGTATGAGCAGGGTTATAAAACGGCCGGTACCCCTTCGGCCAAGTTAGCTTTTCCTCCTTCCAGCCAACCCAGCCGCCTCTCCTCAACCTTCATTGGTGATTTTGAGTTTTCACCTTGAAAAGGAAGAGAGGGAGAATGGATCGGAGGAGATTTGCATCAAGATCAAAGGCTCTGGAACTTGGATTTCCAATCGCATCTTCATTCACTCTCTCAAGGTACCCTAATCCTGGACCTCATCCGATCTAAGCGGTTAGGTCATGATTTTGAAATCCCTTCGGTAGAGATGCTACATTACCTGTCTAGAAGCAATGCCTAGATTTTGGATTGGATTCGTTGAAGATTGAGCGAAGGACCCTAATTAGGGTTGCTGTCCGCTCATACCAGACGATATGCATACCGGATGTGTCCGGTATGGGACAGCAGAACAGGTTTTGCTCTCTTGTTTCAATATTCTCAGTGGTTGATTCATAGGACTAAGTTTAATTGTCTATTGTGTTTTGTGAACCTTTTGACCTAGTTTGGTTGAGGTGATTGCAAAGCATAGGATAATTATTCTTATTTCTATATTTCAACTAAAATAAGCTATCGTTTGGGCATATATCTAAAATTCCTTGCATATCTTTGGATACAGGACATCAGCCATGAGCAAAAGACAGGAGCCTAGGTCCAAGCATAGGCATGATCTAGCTTTGGAGAAATACAAGAAGGAAAGACAAGATTTGCATCCCAGATTCAGTCAGCAGGAGCAGGAGACCCTCTAGAGCCACTAGGGGCGCTCCACAGTATAGAGAGGGTGGTGATGGTGATAGCAGCCCCTCTTCTAGTAATAAAACTGAGGATTATAGACTTGAGCATAGGAAAAGGAAGAGCACTGACAGAGACTCAGACAGAGAGTCAGATGTTGGTGACAGCTCTGAGGAGATAGAGGAGGAGTAGTAGGCACCTCCAGTGCACCACCTAGGTTAGGGCATGGACTATGGCCTTCTTGAAGTACATGCTCCCATTTTACCCAACTATGTTGTCAAAGTCAACTACAAAGGAAATGGTATGACTATGAGAGCAACAGATTAGAGGAGGATTGATCCTAGAGGTTTGCCTAGAATTTAGTATGATCATCGCTTTCACACTATGTTCCATCTAGATTATTACACTAGTGTGATACTTGCTTGGAATCCTATGGTAGCCAAGTCTCAGTGGATAGATTGGAAACATGTCAAAGATCTATGGAAGTCCTCCATTGACTATGCTGTTGCCACTTGTCAGCGCACAGGTGTATACACGCTCATGGAGTTTGTGCATAATTAGAACTCTAAAGCCATTGCATAGTTTTATGCCACTCTGTTTATGGAAGAGGAACTAAGGCGTATGCATTGGATGCTTGAGGGTCAGTGGTACAGTGTTGACTACGATGCCTTTGTAGCTTTTCTTGGCTTCTAAGAGGAGGACCTTCAGAGAGACAGGATCCACACAGAGCAGGTGTTACCTCCTGAGCAGCTGGCCTACATGTACCCACCAGGAGGTGAGAGAGGAGTAGTGGGGAAGGTTCTAGGTCTTCACCCTACCTACAGATACCTAGACAGGATGTTCAGGAAGACCATTGACTACAAGGAAGGAGACAAGGGCAACATTGTAGATTATTCCAGAAACCTACTCCACAGGATGGCACCTGATGCACCACCATCTAGTGTTTTTGACTTCATTTGGTTAGAGATCCGGAGTGTGGGAGAGAAGCCCCTCAAGGGTTGTGGATTTGCACCTTACATCATGTTTATGATTGAGAAGGTCATAGGACACACATTTGAGTATGACAAGAAGCATAAAGTCCTAAAGATTGTAGATGACTTGACAGAGATTGGGATACCTCTAGCAGGACTAGGAGGAGGAGCAGCAGCACTAGAGGCAGATGCATTTGTAGGTGGTGCAACAGCAGGACAAGCTTCTCCTCTACCACATGCTCCTTCATGTGCTTCTTCACATCACCGCAATCCTCCTTCTCCTATTCGCATGATGTTAAGTGCTATCTTTGGGATGTGCAAGGACATACAGACCTATCAGCAGAAGGAGAGGGAGGCTAGGAGGAAGGACACTTGGACTTTGAAGCAGATTGCTGCTAGACTTGAGCTTGATCCTTCTAGGTGTCCACTATCAAATAAGGCAGCTAGTGAGCCTGAGACTGAGGAGCAGCAGTAGGGTAGGTATGACATAGAATTTGCTGAGTTCCTTCAGCGACAGCAGCAGCAGCAACAGGCACCAGAGCACCCTGACACTTTACCACTATAGGCTCGTGTGCCCACTCACTCTCAGCCACGTCCTAGTGCAGCAGATGAGTACGCTTTAGACTGGTGGAGTGTCCTCACAGGTAGTTTCACCTACTATGGGTCTGGTGCTATGACCCATCTAGTGTGGGTGGTTCTCGTCTAGCCAGTGCTCCACGCTCAGATGATGAGGATGCTGGTAGAGACAAAGATGATGATGAGTGATCTTAGCTTTCAGAGCCAGCTTGCAGCCCCTTTGTCCTTAGTTTGTGTCGGTGCAGAAAGTGACCAACAAGTAAATATTTATAGTTTTGCCACATGTTGTGATCGGAGGTGTCCTAGCACTCAATGACACAGGGTTTATACTGGTTTAGGCAACATGCCCTATGTCCAGTTTGAGTCAGTCGGTGACTTTATTCCTGAGCCTAGGTGCTCAAAGTTTGCAGTGGGGTTACAAACAAGAAGATGAAAGATGGGGGTACAAGAGGTCTAGCCGGGCTGCGGTCGGAAGGGCCGAGAGCGATAGGAGCTCTGCTATGAGCTAAGTGTTCAAGCGTGTGCTTGTAGTTCAAACCTATCAGTTCTGTGGTTGTGTGCCAGTGAACTTGGTTGATCTAATAAAAATGGAATGACCTGAGTCTCTTGGAAGAGAGTGCATCCCCTTTTATAGATGAAGGGTATGGCCTTACAAGTGAGAGAGAGTACATATGCTTCTTGCCCACTCCAGTAGGTATAGGATGATGGTTGGTGCCCACAATACTATTGGATGTCGGATGCACGTGAGAGGCTGCGTCGTTTTGTTTAGGTATGGCAGATGTCAGTACCTGCTATACTGTTGATGCCCAGAGGCATGTGAGAAGTTTCACCATGTTCACTTGGTACGGTAAATGCTAGCGCCTACAACACTATCGATGCCCAGAGGCATGTGGGGGCCTTACCATATGGGAGTTAATGGTACCCACAATATTGTAGGAAAAATGTCGGTGCCTACAATACTGTTTGTGTCAGGGCAGTTATAGAGTATTGTTTCTATAGGTGTGTAGGGTACGGTCCCTAGTATCGTGGTTTGACTTGTGCGCCTTGCCTTGCTTTCTTCATTCGTTCCCTGGTCCCTTCCGAGCAGGCGTCCCCAGTCGGTTGGTCCTAGTTGGCTCTGATTGCGCTAGTCGAAGAAGAGTAGTGAGCAAGGTATTCATGTACCCCGGACAGAGACGTGGGGTCGGAGTCAGAAGTAGTGCTTTGGCTAGGCCTTCCGGTCAGAGAGGCCATCTAGAGGCGGGCTGGAGACCGAAGCGAGCACTCTGGTCGGAGAGGTGGGTCGGAGTCAGAAGGCGGGTGATGTTCCTCTTCGGCTAGACCTTCCGATCGGTGATTGGATTGCCCTTCTGGCCTATTCTTCAAATACTTCAGGCTGGCCCATGAGTTGCGCACTGTCCACTTGGGCTGAGCCTTTGTTGGAAAACCGGTCTATGAGGGACCCTGGGTTTATGAACCCGATAGGAGCCTCGGGCGATTCAGGCAAAATCTTCTAGGGATTTTTGACTCAACAGCGGGTGCTCGCGAGCGCACCCATGGGTGTAGCCCTCGAGCCCCTAGGTGGTTCGGGCAAAATCCTCTAGGGGTTTTCTGTGTTGCCAGCGAGGGAGGTTTCTGTTTCATCAGTGGGTGCGCACGAGCGCACCCATCGACGTAGCCCCTGAGCCCTCGAGTGGTTCAGGCAGAATCGTCTAAGGGGTGTTTGTTAGCGGGCGTGTGTGCATGTTTTTCAGTCGAGATGGAGTTGTCAACCAAGGCACCATTGTGCAGCCGAGGCAGTTAGTTGTTTAGGGATTGGGTGAGACAGAGCTTGTGGATCCTGGCGTCGATGCGCGCTGTGGGATTGGGCGAGGCAATTATTCTTTTAGGGATCGAACGAGATAGAGCTCGTGGATCCTAGCATTGGTGCATGTCATAGGATCAGGCAAGTTAGAGTCATGGATCCTGGCCTCTATGCGGCCCATGCAATTGAGGTAGTTAGTTTAGTTAGTTTGGGATCGGGCGAGCCGGAGCTCATGGATCCTGATGGGGCGAGTTCGGGGTCGCTGACCCGGGTGTTTTGGAGCGCAGTCGAAGCATAGCCAGATGGGGCGACTTTGGGGTCATAGACCTAGGTATTTTTGTAGTGTAGTCGAAGCGTAGCCGGATGGGGTGAGTTCGGGGTCATAGACCCAGGTGTTTTGTGTCTTGAGCCCCCAAGCCCCAATAGGCTTTAGTAGGGGTCGGTTTGAGTTATGTGCATTACCCCAACCTCGATTCCTCACAACTGGAGGGGCTAAGTTTTGTCGCTTGTCCCGATCGCTCGGGCTCGAGTGACGTGCTCAGTGATTTCGCTAACAGGTATGATCGTATGGAATCCGGGTCCATCGTTCATGATGGGGTCAGCATGGTCCTCTTATGACATTCCACTGCTCCTTTACCTATAACCTAGTAGATGCCTGGGTCATTTTAGAGACCAACCCAGGTGGCCTAAAGGCCTCCCCTCGAAGGAAATTATGTGGGCTTGGCAGAGGCTTAGGATCGAACGAGAAGGTTGAGATGACCCTGTCTACCAGACTGGGCAAGGGCCGCACAGGGCTCATCTGTGTTTTTCTCCCCTAGCTCTATTTGATGTGGGGTGGCCTCAAGCCTTTCGTGGGCCAGCCTTTGAACCCCGGTCAGTCGTTGCTCATGTTGAATGAGGCAACTACCACTTCGTGACGCAACACAAAGCATTGTGATGTATTTTGCTGCACGTGCGATGCTGAGTTCCTGAGCCCCTGGGCGATTTGAGGCTCGAATCGTCCGGGGGCCACGGGCGTATGGAATGAATGCGCGTATGGATGTATAAAAATGATTATAAAGAAAATAACGGGGGTCGGTAGTGTTACCTTGATGACTCGAGTGATAGGGTTTAGAGAGCTTCAGTCGGAAATGTCTGACTAGGGCTCGTGCTTGTCGTTCATGACAGAGTCAGCATGGCCTACATGGGGCGTCCCTTCGCTCCCTAACTATCTCTCGGTGTGTTTTTCTGAGTCGTTCGATTGACTTAGGAAGCCTGATGGTCTCTCCCGACAAAGAACCCATTTTGGGTTTTTCCAAGTCCTGCCTGGGGATGCAGAGAGCTGCCTGCATGTGGTTACACTTTGGTTTTCATGCCCGGTCATGCGATAGTGGTGGGCCATACCTAGGCCATGTTTCGTCTTACCAGGCGGTGTTTTGTCTGACAAGGTGTTGTTTCGTCGGTCAGTGTGCATCCCGTCGGTTATGGTGTGTCCCATTATTTCCCATCCGCATTGAATGGGGGAAGGGAGAGAGTTTTTCGCTCTGATCTTTTGCCCCTCTTCAGCTATCGTGTTTCTTCCTTAAATAGGGGGAAGGAGAGGGCTCACTGATCTTTTGCCTGTTCTCCAACTATTGTCTCTCTTCCTTCTTCCTCCTCACCGAGAGTGCTTGTATGCTGCGGCGGTTCCTAAGTGAGAGAGGGGATGAGCGAGGGGGAGGACTTATAGATCCTTTCATGGATCTGGAGTGCGATGTCGGGCTAGAGGCTACCTAGGGCGGTGCTAGCCATCTCTGCCTAAGAAGGGGTGGCTTTCGCTGAAGGGGGTGGTGTGCTGGATTCGTCTGTGAGGAGTTCTTTAGGATGGAGCCATGTGTGGACTTTCTCTGGTGGATCTTCATTAGGCGAGCCTTGTCAGAGGGGAAGTTGCTCAGGATCGTGTTGGTGGAGGGTTCTGTGCCTACAGCTGCTTAGGTTGGCCAGTTCATAAAGTTTGATGAGATCTCTTCCAGCCATGGAGGCCGTACCTCAGTAGCGGCGTCCCTGCCCAAGAGCTGCCTCGACTGCATGAGATGGTCAAGAGCTCCATGCTCTTCTGTTGAGCATCTATGGGTGCGACGTCATTAAGGTACCCGTTGCATTTGCCAAAGTCAAGGTGATAGAACTAGGCATGTCCCTTGAGGTACCCGTTGTGCTCGCCGAAGTCAAGGGAATGGAACCAGGCAGGTCCCTTGAGGTACCCATTGCGCTCGCCGAAGTCAAGGGAACAGAACCGGACGGGGCCCCTATAGTGGTTGCTACGTCTGGCGGCATGTGCTGTGGTAGTATTTGGAGTAGAAGTAGAAAATGTAGTAGTTGAGTTCATGGGTGAGTCCCCGTGTGAACAGTTTTTTGTATCAATGAATACACCAGTGCTGCTTTTGTGATAGAATCACTATCCATTCCTTGTTGTTATCCTTGCACAGCTATTGTTTTTGTCCTTTCTTTTTTGCACCAGCCCATTAGTTCTATAGGTTGCAGCTTTTTTAAGAACCTGGGCATGGCCCGCGGGGCTCGGCTGCTCGTAACCGTAGGTCGTGGTGGGGTGCGTTTGGTTAGGAGTAAGAACAAAGTCATGTAGGACAATCAAAGGAAAAGGAATGCGCTTCCATTCAGGGACGAAGTTGTTTACCATGTGACAGTAAAAAAGAGAGTAAAAAGAGAGGTAGTATTTAGTATTGTACCCTCATGGAGCCCCCGAGCGACCTAAGCTGAAAGTGTTCGGGCTGGGATGCTTTACAGGGGCAAGTTTGACTAAAAAGTGGTAAGACCAAATTTTAGGTGAAAAAACGACGTAGCTGTTCAATGTTCCAAGTGTTGGTGAGAACATTGCTGTTGTTGTCCTCCAGTCGGTAGGTGCCCGGTCTGATTACTTTGGTCACCATATAGGGTCCTTCCCATAGTGGAGAGAGTTTGTGTTTTTCTTTGGTTGATTGGGTCCTCCAGAGTACGAGATTGCCGACTTCAAGTATCCTCCCCCTGATCTTCCTTTCATGGTACCTATGTAGGGTTTGTTGGTAGCGAGCAGAACGGATGATGGTCATCTCATGGGCCTCTTCGAGCGGGTCGACTGCATCTTGCTGAGCCTCCGTGGCTCAGTCGTGGTTGAAAGCCTTCACTCTTGGGGCGCCGTGGTCGAGGTCGGAGGGCAGGACTGCCTCAGCTCCATAGGCTAGAAAGAAGGGTGTGAACCCTGTGGATGGGTTTGGGGTCGTTCTCATGCTCCAGAGGATCACTGGGACCTCTGCAACCCATCGCTCGACACATATGTTGAGTCAGTTGAAGATGCGTGACTTAAGTCCATGGAGGACCATGCCATTGGCATGCTCGACCTAACCATTAGTTCATGGATGTCCAACCGAGGCCCAATCGATCCTAATGCCGTATCCATCACTGAAGTCTAGGAACTTTGTTCCGGTGAAGTTAGTCCCATGGTCGGTGATGGTGCAGCTTGGAATGTTGAACCGATAGATGATGTCGATGAAGAATTTGACTGCCTCTTCAGAATGGATGTTGTTGATGGGCTTGGCCTCTATCCACTTGGTGAACTTGTCGACTGCTACAAGTAGGTGAGTGAAGCCGCCTAGGCCCTTCTTGAGGGGTCCCACCATGTCGAGGCCCCAGACCACGAATGGCCAGGTGATGGGGATGGTTCGGAGCTCCTGTGCCGGTAAATGGGTTTGCTGAGCGTAGAACTGGAATCCTTCACACCTACGGACAACCTACTCTGCATCTAGTAGCATGGTGGGCCAGTAAAAATCTTGGTGAAAGGCTTTTTCGACCAGCGTCCTTGGGGCTACGTGATGTCCGCAAATCCTGGTATGGACCTCGAGGAGGAGCTGCTTCCCCTGGTTGGTGGGGATGCACTTCATGAGCACCCTTGATGGACTCCATTTGTAGAGCTCATCACCGAGCACGATGAAGGTCTTGGCACGTCAAGCGATCTATCGGGCTTCAGTCCTTTCGGGTGGGAGAACCACCTCGAGGAGGTAGGCGAGTAGCGGCACTCGCTAGTCTATTGGATCGAGTGCTAATATGGTGACATTTACGGATGACATCATCATGGAGGTACTAGGATCGGAGCCCCCAACTGCTAGCTTGGCCTTAGGGTCGGAGCCCCCGGGTGCTGGCTTGGTGTCGAGGTTGGAGCCCCTAGGTGCTGGCTTGGCGTCGGGGTCAGAGCCCCCGAGCGCCGGCTGGGCGTCGGGGTGTGTCTGGATTAGACCTTCTAGGATGCGGGCGAACGGCTCGTGGACATCATTGATGAAGGCCCACTTGGGGATGGATCCCGCCTAGCGGCCAATTTCACTAGAAAATCGGCGGCATCGTTGTCCCTTCAAGGAATGTGGTGTAGCTCAATCCCCTAGAATTTGTCCTTGAGCTTGCACACCTCTTAGCAGTATGCTGCCATGAGGGGGCTTTTGCAGGAGGACTCCTTCATGACCTAATCAACAACTAGCTCTAAGTCGCCGTGAACATAGAGTCACATAGCACCAAGCTCGATGGCGATGCATAGTCCATTGATGAGGGCCTCATACTCCACGTCATTGTTTGAGGCTAAAAAGTGGAGCCAGATGGCATAGCGGAGCCTACTCCTGTCCCGGGAGATCAGAACCACTCCAGCCCCCGAGCTGAGCGCCATTACGGACCCATTGAAGTACATTGTCTAGTACTCATGGGTGACATCTGGGGTCGGTAGCTGTACCTCTATCCATTCAGCGACAAAATCTATAAGAGCTTGAGATTTAATGGTGGTACGGGGGATGTACCTCATGTCGTGGCCCATGAGTTCGAGTGCCCACTTAGAGATCCGTCCAGTGGCGTCGCAGTTGCGGATGATGTCCTCGAGTGGGTATGAAGTGACGACCGCAACTTCGTGGTTGGTAAAGTAGTGCAGGAGCTTCTGGGTCACCATTAGCACGGCGTATCGGAGTTTCTGCACCTAGGGGTACTGGACCTTGGGGTTGGTGAGTACTTCCCCGATGAAGTATACAGGCCGCTGGACCTTAAGTTGGTGTCTCGGCTCCTCTGTTTCGATGACCAGCGTGGCGCTTACCACATGGTTGCTGGCCATGATGTAGAGGAGGAGGGGTTCTCCCCGTTTGGGAGCGACGAGGATCAGGGCTGATGTCAGGGACGCTTTGAGGCTCTCCAGGGCCTGCTAGGCTTCCTCAATCCAGGTGAAGGTGTTCGTCTTTTTTAGGAGCTTGTAGAGTGGCATCCCCCATTTGCCAAGCTAGGAGATGAATCGACTTAGGGCAGCTAGACAGCTGGTGAGCCTTTGCATGCCCTTGACATTGTGTATGGGACCCATGTTGGAGATGGCCATGATTTTTTTGGGGTTGGCCTCTATGCCACGCTCAGACACAATGTATCCTAGCAGCTTCATCTTTGGAACCCCAAAAACACATTTTTTTGGGATTTAGCCTGATGTTGAATATTCAGAGGTTCGTGAACATTGCGGCCAAGTTTGTGATTAGGTCACAGGCTTGAGTTGTTTTGACCACTATGTCATCAACATAGACGATGATCGTTGGTCTTGGCCACTCGGTTTGGTTAGGCTGATCGAGCGGGACGATTTGGTCGGCAAAGCATTGCTGCATGCACCTTTGGTAGGTGGCGCCAGTGTTCTTCAAGCCAAATGGAATGGTTATGTAGCAGTACAAACCATACGGGGTGATGAATGAGGTTGCGAGCTAATCGAATTCTTTCATCATGATCTGGTGATAGCCCGAGTAGGCATCTAGAAAGGAGAGGATCTCACAACCCGAGGTGGAGTCGACTATCTGGTCTATGCATGGCAAAGAGAAGTGATCCATTGGGCATGCTTTGTTGAGGCCAGTATAATCAACGCACATTCTTCACTTCCCGATCTTCTTTTTAACAAGAATGAGATTGGCAAGCCAGTCGGAGTGGAAAACCTCTCTGATGAATCTGGCGGCCAGGAGTTTGGCGATCTCTTCGCCTATGGCCCTGTGCCTCTCGTCGTTGAAGCGACGCAGGCGCTGCTTGGCGGGCTTCGAGCCTAGGATGAGGCATAGTGCGTGCTTAATGAACTCCCATGGTATGCCTAGCATGTCAGAGGGCTACCATCTGAAGACATCACGATTGGCGCGTAGGAAGTCAATGAGCTCGCATTCCTATTTGGCTGGGTGCTGGGTCCTGATCCGCGCCATCTTGGCTGGGTCAGTGGGGTTGACCCCCACCGCATTGGTTTCCTTGAGCGAACAAAAGGCTGTCGAGGAGGTTGGTTTATTGTAGTCTGGGACTACTAGGATCGACGATTCCCTAAGCTACGGGAGCTCGTAGAAGTTGACCACCATTGTGGCATGCTTGTAGTGCTCACGGTCGCACGTGAAGGCGTGTGAGAAGGCGCTGTTCATCGTGACCACGCCGTTTGGTCCCGACATCTTCAGCTTGAGGTAGGTATAGTTGGGGATTGCCATGAATCTGGCGTAGCATAGCCACCCCAAGATGGTGCGGTAGGACCCTAGAAAGTCCACCACTTCAAAGGTGAGGACCTTCGAGCGGAAGTTGGCTCGGCTGTCGAACATGATGGGCAGGTCGATCTACTCGAGCGGATATGCCTGTGCTCCTAAGATCACTCTATGGAAGGGAGAGCCCACTAGGTGGAGCTTCGATCAGGGGATGCGCATGGTGTCAAGGGTGTCGACATAGAGGATGTTGAGCCCACTGCCTTCGTCCATCAGCACCTTGGTGAGGTGCTTCTTGCAGACGATGGGATCGATGATGAGCGGGATCCTGGTCTCACGATGTGGGAGGGATGGTGTCTCTAATCGAAGGTGATTGGAGATTCCGATCAACTGATGAAGGAGGGGATGGCCATCTCGGCAGTACATGCCTCCCTATAGCATACCTTGTGCTGGCGGTTGGACCAGATGACGTCAGATCCACCGAAGATCATGATGCATTCAACAACATCAGGGAAACCATCTCTGTCCTTGCTCGCAATGCCTCCTTTCTTGGGTGTCGCCTCTTTGTCGTCCCCTTCTTTCAGCCCACCTGCCTATCATAGGAAACATTTGAGGAGCTCGTAGTCCTTGTAGAGGTGTTTGATGGGGTAGGTGTGGTTGGTGCATGGGCTATCTATGAGTTTGTTGAAGTGGTCAGTTGCGGCGACCAACATGGTGTTGTCCGGTCAGTGCCGGTCCTTTTTGTTCTTCTTGCCCCTCCGTGTGGAGGGGCCCTCATCTTGGTCCATGCGCTTGGCCTTGCCTTTGTCCTAGCGCCCATTGAAGACCACTCTGACTGCTTCCTCACTGGAGGCATGGTTAGTGGCGACGTCGAGCAGGTCACAGGTGCTACGGGGCTTCAGGCATCCAAGCTTGTGGATCAGGGACTCATAGGTCGTCCTAGAGAGGAATGCGCTGATGACGTCGGCGTCGACGATATTAGGGAGGGAGTTGCATCATTGAGAGAACCTGCGGATGTAGTCCCACAGGGACTTGCTGGGCTCTTTCTGGCAACTCTTGAGGTCCTAGGAGTTCCTAGGGCGAACATTCGTCCCCTAGAAAATTCCCGATGAAGACCCTCTTGAGGTTCACCTAGTCGTGGATGTTGTCGTGTAGGAGGAATTCAAGCAATGCCCAAACATGTTCCCCCACGTAGATGGGGAGATACTGAATGATGAAATAGTCATCATCCACCCCTTCAGCTCAGCAGGTGAGCTAGAAATCTTCGAGCCAAATACCGGGGTTTGTCTCCCTGATGTACTTGGTGATGTTGGTGGGTGGTCAAAAGCACTGTGGGAATGGTGCTCTCCGGATACGCTGGTCAAAGGCCCACGGTCCCAGGCCCTCAGGGCTAGGACTCCAATTGTTCGACTAATGACCATGCCAGGGGCACGTTTCATCGCACCCCTTGATGGTTCAGCCAGGATCTGTGTCGCCCGCTCTCGTCGCTGCCCGATAGACATCATCATTGTGTCGGGCCTGATGCTGGTAGCTAACGATGCTACGATCATCCTAGTGCAGACCGGGCCGCTTGTGTACCAGCGGTCGGTGTGGAGTAGGCGCCAGGTTGGACCGAGGCGCGACTGTGGCCTCTCGAGCCGCACCTGGCGGCTGTAGCGGCGAGCGGATGGAGTGATCCATCTGGTGCATCCCCGTTCCCCCGGTGGGGAGAGAGGGCACGTGTTGGAGTCATGATGCAGAGCTTTCCACCTGTTGAACAGCAGTGGCTTCTACTAGAACTTGGAGGTTCCGGTAGACTGCCTGCTCCTGGGGTCGATGGGCTCTGGAACGCCACGTAGAAGCATTACTGCTGCAGCAATGTTCTAGCTAGCCCGAGCAAACTATAGGAGATCGTTCCCCTTGTTTATAATGTCGTGTTGGACCTGGCAGGCTTGACCCCAGGCACACCCGTTGGGCCATGCGCATAGGGCGCAACGTGTTGTACCGAGCGCGCCGACGCAGGTGGTGGCTGGTTCTGCCACCGTTGTCATAATTCCTTGGTTGGCGCTTGCGCAAACACGAGGGCCCCCACATGTGGGTCTGGAGGGGTGTGAGTTTGCATAGATTCCACAACCACTGGTGGCTGTCCTAGAGCTTCCGCCATAGTGCACTCCCAGGATGGACGGTGGCGAGGTGCCACGTCAGCGATGCTAGAGCCGTTGCTCTCACACTCGTCATCTAGGAGTTCATAGAAAGTGGTAGGAGCATAGCTCACCATTCCCACAAATTCAGATGTGAGGGGGATGGTGCCAGCATCCTTTGGATCCCCTGAGCGTAAGCATCCATGGGGGACATGAGGCCATAGGGGAACCGATCGTACGGTGTTCGTGGCGTGGGCAATATGGTTCCTCCGGATGATCGGCGGGAGATAGTACATAAAGAGTAAATAACAGTATGCATATTACTTACAATGGGGTTTGAGCAGAGAGTTTGCTCGGAATGAAGCACAGATGCCATGTTGTTGAAGTCGTCGTGCGTCCCAGAGCCGGTGGAGGGTGCCCCTCCGACGAGCGCTAGAATGGGTGCCTCCTCGTGGAGGTGTAGTACGCCGAGCCGGTCAGTGAAGAAGTCTAGGCATCCAAAGCGAAAGGCCTAGGATGGCTCAAAGACAGGTGGAACCCACATCCCAACAGTTGGGAGTGCCGGAAACTCCAGTGAGTCGAAGCGAATCATATCGCCTGAGCCCGCCATGGTGAATTTGGCGAAAAAGTGGGTCATCCGATCACCAAAAAGTATTGAACGTACACCGTCTTTGTTGGGGACCTAATATCGGGGTACCCAATGAGGTGGAACTAATAACGATCAAACATTGATGCTTTTGGCCAGACAAGAATGCTACTACTCTTCTTGCCCAATTAACAAAAGATTGGTTCTGCCTCGCCCGACCCCTAAGGGCTAAGGCTCCACCTCGCCCGACGTCTGAGGGCTGGCTCCACCTCACCCGACGGCTAAGGGCAGGCTCCACCTCTCCTAAACTCCTAAGGGCTAGCTCTGCCTCGCTTGACATATGAGGGTTGGCTCCTCCTTGCCTGACGGCTGAGGGCTAGCTCCGCCTAGCCTAAACGCCTGAGGGCTGGCTCTGCCTCGCCTGACGTCTGAGGGCTGGCTCCACCTCGCCCGATGGTTGAGGGCAGGCTCTGCCTCGCCCTCTCACCCAACACCTAAGGGGTGGCTCTGCCCCGCCCGATGGCTACACCATATTCCTTCATAAATATGAGCACAGGCTACGACAAGATATTTGAGTCAACCGCAGTACAAGGGCCATGCCCTGCATGTCTTCAAGAGGGTACTATCAGGATACGACTGGGTGAGCGCTTTAGGCCCTTTTTGACCTGACAGAGCCTGAACAGTATTGTAGGCACTGACTTTTGTCCTACAGTGTTGTAGGCACTGCCATCAGCCCTTGGACGTGGATACTAACATGAGCATATGACAACCACTATGATTCAAGATAGAGCTCACATCATCCACAGTGACTGACGTATGGTCACTTCCCCATCTACTCCCCGAAGGGTCATGGCTCGGCTCTCTAGCATGCCGCACCGTCCCCCGATGTAGGATGGGACGCACCCACTTGTTGAAAGAGGCCAGGGCATGGCCCCATGAGGATAAACAAACATGCCATTCCTGGCATGATCTGCCATGTTAGCAGGATAGGCATAGGGGAAAAGGAAGACCCGGCTCCCTCAAAGGACCTTCTCTACCTTTGGTTTTTTCCTCTTTCTCCCATCTATAACCCCTGCTCCCCCCTTGGTCTATAAAAGGGAGGGCAGGGCACCCCACTAAGGGGAATGATCATTTTTTAGCACACAAGACATGGCCAAGCAACAACCGAGCTCTTGGCATCCTTTCAACCTTTCCATCAGAGACTTGTGACCTATCCCTCTCTCGACCGTTTATACCCCCAACTATGAACCTTTTTGGTACTAATAACACGAGCAGCAGTAGACTAGATGTAGGGACATTTGACCTGAACCAGTATAAACCTTGTGTCCATTAGTACACCATTCGAGCCTAACGCGCAACAATTATAAATTTACTAGCTGGTGTTTGTTCGAAACACCGATAGTTGGCGCGCTAGGTAGGGGCCTTTGCGCATTCCAAATCAGGCCTTGGATGGCTAGCCAAGCAAATAGCTGGGTCCTGGGCACACATGTGCACTTTGGTGACCTAGACTTCATCGTCATGGTGGGAGGAGAGTTGGCTTTGGCCCATGTCGCCATCCTATCTCTCCCATCCATCGACTTTAGCTACGAGAGGCTTGAGCGCTAGCCTGATGTCTCCCTCGAACCCTAGCTATCTAGGGAGGACCCGTGCCACCTCACCCTCTCTCTAGAACACTCTGCATGGAGCACCTCGATGGCACTTCCGTTTGGTCTCCACAACAACGCGGTGACCGTAAGCCACCTTATGGCACAGCGCACGATCCCATCTCCTATGAGCAACGAGTTTGTGGGGATGATCGAAAGCATCATGGAATCCCTCCATGGCCTCCTCATAGAGGGGCAAGGGTTGAACTCTGGCTCTAACTCTAGCAGGGGGAGCCATCACCCCTCCTAGGAATGTTTCATGGCAGCAACACTCGAGGGACACGTCGAAAGCATCTCCACGGAGGAGACTACTCTGGTAGGCAACCTCGATGGTGGAACCAAAGGGGGGACAGTGGCCCCACCTCATGTAGGGGTGGAGCAGCTGAGAGCCCAAAAGTGGGAGATAGATGAAGCCAGACAACAGCTTGTTCGGGAGTACACGGAGGTCGATCAGGAGATCGAATGCCGTGGAAATGGTGGGCGCGCACGCGACATGGCCCGTGATGTAAACCGAAGGATCATCGCCGATGATGAAACCCTTCCTCACTTCACTCAGTTAATCCAGAACATCACTGCCACAATGGCCTTGCTTCATGGCCTTCTAGAGGCCACAACACCTGAGGATCGTTGGGCCCACCACGAAATACGCACGCTGCTCGAGCATGCGGCGGCGCAGCAGGTGAAAAGCTCATTGTCCTGGCAATGTGAGCTCGACACCAGCTAGTGTACACCCTCAGTGCATCCTACCAGGGATGCATTAGTCCACCAAGCACCACAAGGCAGTAGGCAGCACGCTACGATCTTGGTACATCAACGTCTCAGCCACAACTGCGACGCACGCAGCACCATCGATGCCCGCAGATGCACCTACAGCGACCCAAGAGAAGGAGCCCACCACGGCTATCATCCTTGATGTGGCAGATGCTACGATAGCAGTGAGGACTAGAGCCCAAGCCCTGGCCTGCCAGGGCCTCAGGCCTTCAGCCGACACATCCTCAACGCTATATTCCCACCAAGGTATCAACTACCTACCAATATCCCTAAATACTCTAGGGAGACAAACCCTAGACTTTAGCTTGAAGACTATCGACTTACCTATCAAGCTGGTGGTGTGGATAATGATGACTTCATTATCCGCAACCTTCCACTATTCTTGGTTGATTCGGCACGAGCGTGGTTGGAACACCTGCTGTCCAATGTAATTCAGAGTTGGGCAGATCTGAAAGAGATCTTTGTGGGAAACTTCCAGGGCACGTACAAGCACCCTAGGAACCCATGGGACCTCGAGAACTGTCATTAGAAGGCTGATGAGATGCTCCACGGGTACATTCGGCGCTTCTCCTAGCAGTGCAACAAGCTCCCTAACGTTACCGACGTTGACGTAATAGGAGCCTTCCTGTCCAGGACAACCTATGAGTCCTTGGTTCATAAGCTAGGATGCAAGGGCCCAGGAACCACCAACAAACTTCTAAACATCACCACCAGCCATGCCTCTATAGAAGAGGCGGTATGAGCAATCTTCGATCGCCTTGATGGCAAGGCAAGGCGGGACAAGGGTGCCAGCGAAGGCACCTCTAATCATTCTACCAAAACGAAGAACAAGAAGCAGTGGCGCGAGGACTCGCTTCTAGCTGCGGCTGACCATAAGGGTGGTCGAAAGCCCATGGAGGGCACTCTAAACCACTTTGAAAATTTACTCGAGGGGCCATGCCCAAACCACGCCTTTCCCATAAAGCATCTGCTCAAGGTCTGCGGCCTCATGTGGAAGTTCTTGTCTAGAAGCTCCAACAAAGGGGACTAGGGGAAGGAACCTGCCCCCACTATGGACAACATCAAGGAGAAGGACGATGACTTTCTAATGCCAGACAGCTGCCTTATGATCTTTGAAGGCTCGGTGGCCTACGACTCCAAACGCCGTCAAAAGGTCACATGCCGCGAAGTCTATACGGCCCAACCGGCCACACCTCCCTTCCTCTGGTGGTCAGAATCCACCATAACCTTCAATCGAACCGACCATCCAGATACCATCCCACACTTAGGGAGATATCCGCTTGTGGTTGACCCAATCGTTAGCCCAAAGCAACTCACCAAAGTACTAGTAGACGGAGGCAGCGACCTCAACATCATGTACGCCAAGACACTCGACGTGATGGGCGTCGACCGGATGCGCCTCTGCCCAACCCTCCACGGCATCGTGCCTAGGAAGCAGGCCATTCTACTTGGACAGATTGATCTGCCCATCACCTTCGGGGATCAGTTCAATTATAGGACTGAGACCCTCACCTTCGAGGTGGTTGGATTCCTTAGGACCTTCCACGCCATCCTAGGACTTCCATGCTACGCGAAGTTCATGGTCGTCCCCAACTACACATACCTCAAGCTAAAGATGCTGGGTTCCCACGGGGTCATCACCATCGGCACCTATTTCTAGTGGGCCTACGAGTGCGAGGTCGAGTGCTATGGCCACGCCACAGCAATCGTTGCCTCTGGGGAACTCACCGCCCTCAAGGAGGAGGTCGCCGAAGAAGCGCCCGATGCAAAGAAATCAATCGGGTCATTCAAATTGGCAGAGGGCTCTAAGGGGGTCCTCATAGATCCCAGCAGCTTCAAGGGTAAAATGGCACGCATTGGTACCACGCTTTCCTTCGAATAGGAAAGCGCGTTCATCGACTTCCTCTGCGACAACAAGGACATCTTTGCGTGGAAACCCTCGGATATGTCAGGCATTCCGAGAGAGGTCGCCAAGCATACCTTGAAAATCCATCTAGGCTCCAAGCTAGTGAAGCAACGCCTGTGTCGCTTTGATAAGGAAAAGCGTAGGGCCGTCAGTGAAGAGATAGCAAAACTATCGGCCACCGGATTCATCAGGGAAGTACACCACCCAGAGTGGTTAGCTAATCCCATTCTTATATGAAATAAGAGCAGGAAATGGAGGATGTGTGTTGACTATGAGGGCCTCAACAAAGCATGCCCAAAGGATCCATTTCCTTTGCCGCGCATAGACCAAATAGTCGACTCCACCTCGGGGTGCGAAACCCTCTGCTTCCTTGATGCCTACTCCGGCTACCATCAAATCACGATGAAGGAGTCCAACCAGTTCACGACGTCTTTCATCACCCCCTCTGGATCATTCTGCTACGTCTCAATGCCATTTGGTCTAAAGAACACTGGGGCCACGTACCAATGTTGTATGCTCAAATGTTTTGGGGACCTCATCAGGCGGACCATTGAGGCCTACGTCGACGACATCGTAGTTTAGTCCAAATGGGCTAACCACCTCGTCGTCGATCTTGAGCAAACCTTTGTGAAACTCTGGGCGAATGGCATCAAACTCAATCCTGAGAAGTGTATTTTTGGGGTCCCAAGGGGCATGCTGCTCGGCTTCATTGTCTCTGAGCATGGCATCAAAGCCAACCTAGAGACGATTTTAGCCATCACATGGATGGGCCCAATTCAGAACATAAAGGGGGTTTAGCAGATCATAGGGTGCCTCGCCATCCTCAGTCGATTCATCTCACGCCTCGATGAATGAGGTCTCCCCCTTTATCGACTCCTGAAGAAAACCAACCGCTTCGAGTGGACATCCGAGGTCCAGGAGGCACTTGACATGGTCAAACTACTTCTGACAAAGCCCCTGATCCTAGTTCCTCTGAGCGATAGAGAATCCCTCCTGCTATACATAGCGGCCACCACGCAAGTGGTCAGCGCCACCCAGGTAGTAGAGTGAAAGGAAGAGGGGCATGCACTCAAGGTGCAGCGCCTTGTGTACTTCATCAGTGAGGTACTATCTGACTCTAAGACCTACTACTCCTAGATCTAGAAGCTCCTATACACCATCCTTATCACCAAGAGGAAGCTACATCACTACTTTGAGTCACACCATGTGACGGTCGTTACGTCGTTCCCCCTCGGTGAGGTCATCCAGAGCCTGTACGCCATGGGAAGAACCGCAAAGTGGGCGCTCAAGTTGATGGATCAAGGCATCACTGAAAGGATCAATATGCCCAAGAGGGGGGTGAATTAGGCTAATTACAAATTTCTTTGCAATAATCAAATCCTATGGTTAGCCCAATTAACCCCTTGTGCCCAGAAAGTGTTTCTATTGATCTAATGCACAAAAGTTTAGCACCCTAAGTTCCAATCTTACTCTAGCATGGCAATTCTAGGAATGTAAAAGACAAGTATTGAATTGCTTAAAGTAAATGCTTAAAGTAAAGAGAGGAGAAGGAACACGGCGATGTTTTGCCGAAGTATCAGAGAGTCGCCACTCCCCACTAGTCCTCGTTGGAGCACCTGCGCAAGGGTGTAGCTCCTCCTTGATCCATGCAAGGATCAAGTAATCTCTATGGGTTGATTCTTTGACACACCATCATGGTGAATCACCCACAACCGCTCACAACTTGAGTTGGGTCACCCACAAGCTCCGCCGGATGATCACCAAACTCCCAATCACCACCAAGCCGTCTAGGTGATAGCGATCACCAAGGGTAACAAGCACGAACTCTCACTTGACCATGACAAGCCTAATGAGAAGGGTGGATGCACACTTTGCTACTCTTGAACTCACTAATGAGGGTTCTCTTTGGGATTCTCAAATCTCAATCACGTCACTAGGATCTTGCTCTTCTTGGCACTCTCAAATGTGTTTCTCAGCTATTGGAATGAGCAAAAGTACCCCCACACATGAATGGAGGTGGTATTTATAACATAGGCTGAAAAACGAACCGTTATGTGCCTCTACGAGGTGACTGGACGCTCCGGTCATATTAACCGGACACGTCGGTCAGTTCACCCCAAAACCCAGTGTTTACATTGTGACCAAACATAGGCCAGCGTCCGGTCAGCACTGACTAGACACGTCCGGTTGCAATTTACCCTCACTGGAACCTTACTGATGTCGACCAGACGCTGGCCCTCAGCGTTTGGTTACTTCACTTCTCAATGTCCGGTCACTTCTAGACGACTTCACCTTGATCAAATAAACTAACCGGACTCTGAGCCAGCGTCCGGTCCCACCGAAGCCAGTGTCCGGTCAGTATTTGACCCTGCATTCACTTTCAACTCTCGATCATATGTGAATGAAGTTTGCTCCATTGGATCTAAGGGCTATTTTGGAGCTACCTAGTGCCAGTTTTATTAAGTGTGCACCACACCTAATCCACTAGACTCACCTAGGTCAAGCTACCCGTCCATACCCCCCTTAATAGTATGGCCAAAGGAAAAACAAAGTCCTAAACTACTCTAAGTGTCACTCCAACTCCAATTGACACTTAGAACTAGTCTATCCTTAACCTTGTCATCCATCCTTTGAAAACTGAAATGATTTCCATCGTAGGGGCACGACCACCTTGATTGCCCAATCGATCTTCATTGCTGTGGCCTAACTTAATTGCCTCTACAAAACACACGTTAGTCATAGTAATCATGTATTGTCATTAATCACCGAAACCCAACTAGGGGCCTAGATGCTTTCAATCACATATGCCTCCTAAACGGCGATCAAGTCCCAAGTGTTGGCTGACTTCATCATGGAATGGACCAAGGTCTAGACACCATCGGCGGTCATCGATTAAGAGTACTGGATGATGTACTTTGATGGATCGCTGATGAAGAAGGGCACCGGTGTGGGGTTGGTCTTCGTATCACCCCTCGGGGTCTGCATGAGGTACATGGTTTGGCTCCATTTTCCCTCATCAAATAATGTGGTTGGGTATGAAGCGCTCATCAATGGCCTACCAGGAGGTCCGCCTGCAGAATCTCCTTCAAGGAGAAGCTGTTAGGTCACTTAAAGTCAATCGAACGGCTCAAATCGCCATCGAGAGACAAAAACGAAAAATCATGATGCCCGTGCAGGTCACGCTGGCCCCATCGCAAACGTCAGACTTGAACCCCACTTTTGTTTCAATTAAATCGAACATTAATCCCATCATCCAAACATTGCATATGCGATCTTCGCATCTCAACACTTCGTGTCGCGCCACGAAGTGGCGCCCGCCTCATTCGATATGAGCAGCAACTGACCAGGGTTCGAAGGTCGGCCCGTGAAGGGCTCGAGGCCGCCTTGTGTCAAACAGAGCTAGGGGAGAAAAACCGTGATGAGCCCCAGCAGCCTTGCCCGACCCCGCTCAAAAGCGGATAGGGACATCTCGACCTTTCTCGTTCAATTCTAACCTTGAGCCAAACCCATAGAATCACCGTCGAGGAGAGGCCAACAGGCCACCTAAGCCTATCAAACGGCTTAGGCATCTACCAGGAGGTAGGTTAAGAAGTAGTGGAATGCCACATGAGGGCTCTGTCGACCCCATCAGCGAATGATGGACCCGGATTCCACACGAGCATACCCATTAGCGAGCGCATTAAGCACAACACTCGAGCTATCGAGGCAAGTGTCATCAACTCAGCCCCTCCGGTTGCAGAAACTAAGGATGGTGTGACGCATGAAACACGGCCGACCCCTATCAGACCCTAAGGGGCTCAGGGGCTCGAGCCATTCGATCCGAGATCAAGAGATCGTGGTTCGAAGGCTAACCCATGAAGGATTAGAGGCCACCTTGTGTCAAATAAAAGCTAGGGGAGAAAACATAGATTAGCCTTAGCAGCCTTCGCCCAACCGCATTGAGGAGGATAGGGTCATCTCAACCTTCTAAGTTCAATCTAGCCTCTTGCCGAGCCCATAGAACCCCCATTGAGGGGGAATATGTTGGAAGGCAGGTCAAGGAGCAACGGAATGCCACCCGAGGGCTTTGCCGACTCTATCGCAAAGCAACAGGATCGTATTCCATCCGAACATGTCCGTTAGAGAGCTCATCAGGCACGTCACTCGAGCCGACGAGGCAAGCGATGCCGCCTTAACCCCTCTAGTTATGAAAAACTATGGACAGGGTGATAGTCACAAAACAAGCCAACCCTTGACCAAATCCCCACCATGCGTGGGGCCTTGAGGAAGGTCGAGCGAGCAATGGGACCAAACGCATGGTCATGGAACGATCGCTAAAATCCTAAGTAGGGGGTATGTGTGAATACAAAAGTAAGTTCGCTACCCTCGCTCCGATCTCTAGTAACATCTAACCCCAGCGACTGCAAGGGGTCGGATCTTACATAGGGGCTCGGGGGCTACACCCGACGGGTGCGCTCGCATGCACCCTCTCGCGAATTGAAATACCCCCTAGGTGATTCTGCCCGAATCACCCGAGAACTCAGGGGCTACACCCGTCGGGTGCGCTCCCGCTCACCCTCTGGCACATCAAAATACCCCCTAGAGGATTCTATGCGAATCACCCGAGGGCTCAGAGGCTACTGTTGGGGACCTAATACCGGGGTACCCAATAAGGTGGAACTAATAACCATCGAAAGTTGACGCTTTCGATTAGACAAGAAAGCTACTAAACTTTTTGCCAAAACAACGGAAGATTGGTTCCACCTTGCCCGACCCCCGAGGGCTAAGGCTCCGCCTCGCTCGATGTCTGAGAGCTAGCTCCGCCGCCTTGCCCGAACACCTAAGGGCTGGCTCCGCCTTGCCCAACGTCTAAGGGCTGGCTCCGCCTCACCCGATGGCTGAGGGCTGGCTCCACCTCGCTCGACATCTAAGGGCTAGCTTTGTCTCGCCCTCTCACCCAACGCCTGAGGGGTGGCTCTGCCTTGCCCGACGGATACACCCTTTTCCTTCATGAATACAAGCACAAGGTACGACAAGACATTCGAGTCAACCGTAGTACTGAGGGCCATGCCCTGCATGCCTGTAGGAAGGTATTGTTAGGATACGATGGGACGGGCGCTTTAGGCCCTTTCTGACCTAACAGAGCCCGAACAGTATTGTAGGCGCCGACTTTTGTCCCACAGTGTTGTAGGCGCCGCCATTAGCCCTCGGATGCAGATACTAACACGAGCATATGACAACCACTATGATCCAAGATAGAGCTCATATCATCCACAGTGACAGACATATGGTCACTTCCTCATCTACTCCTTGAAGGGTCACAGCTCGGCTCTCTGGCACGCTGCACCGTCCGTCGATGTAGGATGGGATGCACCCACTTGCTGAAAAGAGGCCAAGGCATGGCCCCATGAGGATAAACAAACACGCCATTCCTGGCATGATCTGCCATGTTAGCAGGGCAGGCACAGGGGAAAAGGAAGACCCCGCTCCCTCGAAGGACCTTCTCTACCTTTAGTTTTTTCCTTTTTCTCCCATCTATAACCCCTGCTCCCCCCTTGGTCTATAAAAGGGAGGGCAGGGCACCCCATTAAGGGGACGGATCATTTTTTAGCACACAAGACATGACCAAATAGCAACCAAGCTCTTGGCGTCCTTTCGACCTTTCCATCAGAGACTTGGGACCTGTCCCTCTCTCGACTATTTGTACCCCCTACTACGAACCTTTTTCAATACTAATAACACGAGCAACAGCAGACTAGATGTAGGGATGTTTGGCCCAAACCAATATAAACCTTGTGTCCATTAGTAGACCATCCGAGCCTAATGCGCAACAATTATAAATTTACTAGCCAGTGTTTGTTCGAAACACCGATAGTCTTCCCCACGGACAACGCCAACTGTCAATACAGAAAGTGACTAATAAGTAAATATTTGTAGTTTTGCCGCACGTTGTGATAGGAGGTGGCCTAGCACTCAATGATATAGGGTTTATACTGGTTCAGGCAACGTGCCCTACGTCCAATTTGAGTCAGTCGGTGACTTTATTCCTGAGCCTAGGTGCTCGAAGTTTGCAGTGGGGTTACAAACAAGAAGGAGAAAGATGGGGGGTACAAGAGGTCTGGCCAGGCTCTGGTCGAAAGGGCCAAGAGTGACAGGAGCTCTGCTATGAGCTAAGTGTTCAAGCGTGTGCTTATGGTTAAAACCTGGCGGTTCTATGGTTGTGTGCTAGTGAACTTGGTTGATCTAATGAAAAATGGAATGACCTGAGTCTCTTGGGAGAGAGCGCATCCCCTTTTATAGATGAAGGGGATGGCCTTACAAGTGAGAGGGAGAGAGTACGTATGCTTCTTGCCCACGCCAGCAGGTACAGGATGATGGTAGGCACTCACAATACTGTTGGATGTCGGATGCACGTGAGAGGCTGCGTCATTTTGTTCGGGTATGGCAGATGTTGATACTTACTATACTGTTCATGCCCAGAGGCATGTGAGGAGTTCACCATGTTCACTTGGTACGGTAAATGCCGACGCCCACAACATTGTCAATGCCCACGGGCATGTGGAGGGCCTAACCGTATGGGAGTTAATGGCACCCACAATACTATAGGGAAAATGTCCGCGCCTATAATACTGTTTGTGTCAGGGTGATTATAGAGTATTGTTTCTGTAGGTGTACAGGGTATGGTATCTAGTATCGTGGTTTGACTTGTGCGCCTTACCTTGCTTTCTCCATTCATTCCCTGGTCCCTTCCGAGCGGGCGTCCCCAGTCGATTGGTCCTGGGCGGCTCTGATTATGCCAGTCAGAGAAGAGTAGTGAGCAAGGTATTTGTGTACCCTAGATGGAGACATGGGGTCAGAGTTAGAAGTAGTGCTTTGGCCAGGCCTTCCAGTCAGAGAGGCCATCCGAAGGTGGGCTGGAGACCGAAGTGAGCGCTTCAATCGGACAGGTGGGCCAGAGTCGAAAAGCGGGTATTGTTCCTCTTCAGCCAGACCTTCTGGTCGGTGATTGGATTGCCCTTCTAGCCTATTCTTCAGATACTTCAGGCTGGCCCATGAGTTACGCGTTGTCCGCTTGGACCGAGCCTTTGTTGGGAAGTCGGTCTACGAGGGACCCCGGGTTTATGAACCAGACAGTATGTCATTGTTGGACCTTTGTGGTGATAGATGACAAAGGGGGAGAGAGACTGATTAAAGCTTTAGCATATTTGTTTCATTTGCTTATCTTTGTACATAAAGATATGTACTGCAGGCTATAGTTTCTTGAGCTTCATTTTAGTTTTTGAGCTTCATTGATGTATCTTGAGTTTAAGATAGATTGTATAATGTGAGAGATGAGACTTACTTATGCTTTATCTATGTATCTCTTGAGACATGATCTTTATTTATACATCAGTGGCTTTTGGACTTGAGAAAATGTATAATGAGTGCTATGTGTGACATACATGTGTTGTATTTATTTTTCATAAGGACTATGCATGCTAGAATGAAAATATATGATGCGATGCCTTTATATTTATTCTTGTGTGGTACATCTTGTCATATGCATCATGGTTTTACTTTGTCACACACACATGCACCCCACGAATGCAATGATTTAGGGGGAGTCTCCTATATGTTTTAGTATGTGCAATTGATATTTGAGGTCATTTTGTGAGTTCTAATCATAAGCACATATTAAGGGGAGCCTCTCATAAATCATTGAACCCAAAAGCTTAAATATTTATATTCTTTTATAAGCTTTAATCAAGTTGTCATCAATCACCAAAAAAGGAGAGATTGAAAGTGCATCTAGCCCTTTAGTGGGTTTTGGATGATTGAATGACAACATGATTAAAGGTCTAACCCATTTGCTAAGTGTGGACAGGTAATAGGTTATCTCACAGGTCCTAAATGAAAGTCAAAATGATGTGTTGATTGTATAAACAATCTAGTTCAAGCACAAGACAATAATGCAAATAGAATTTATGCAAAGGCTTATTTATTGTGAGATTTCCATGTACTATGTGAAAGCAAGCCCGGTAAAAATTAGTTGATGAGACATGAGGGATTGCATATAAAAAGGTCTCATAATTGAAGCTTGCTAAATTGAAATAAAAAAGATAACAATACAAATGAATGGATGATTCAACACAAGATGTGACTTGATAGCTTGAGATGGTGAAGATAGCAAGGAAATGCTTTGAGGTACTAAGCAAGGGTGAAGGGCAAGCGATGGCTTGGCGGCCGAAGAACCTAGCTAGGGTGAAGAAGAAAGTACTTGTATTTAGTTGAGGTACTAATCAAGCTATGATGGTCATATTGATGTAGAGGATCAAATCTATATTGGACAAAGTGTTGGAAGTGACTTGATGCATTTAGAGTTATTCATATTTGATGAATGGAATCAAGTCACATGCTCAAGATGGCTATGCTCAAGTGAAAAAGACCAAAGTTGACATGTTGGCACCCTCACTTGATGGAGATTGGAATACACGGCTTCGGTTGAAAGAGATCAACTCCAGAGGTTTAAATTCGTTATACTATTAAATTTGAGTTAATAGGAATATCGTACTATTAAGAGGGATGCATCATGTTGATAGGCAATGGTTCATAAGTGCTCAAGCCAACCCATGTGAGTTTTGAGTGTTTGAGAGACAAAAGAGCTAACCTATTTTTGCTGGTCTAGCAATACCGGGCGTGTCTAGTATTTACCCAGCAATGGTAAAATTGTTATTTTTGGGTTGGTTCCTCGGGAGTTCCGACGTGAGTCGGGAGTTCCGACGGTCGAGAGTTTCGGCAATGGTCGGGAATTCTGACATCTCGCGCTTAACTGACTTGGAGAGTTCACTGTGGTGGTCATACCGGACGTGTCCGGTATGGACGGCCAAAGGCCAACGGCTAGTTTTTAAATGCCTTGAGGGTCAGGAGTTCCGATGGTCGAAAGTTTCAGCATGAGTCGAGAGTTTCGACACCTCACATACTTTAACTCAGTTGCCATAGTTTTCAAATGTGCTGAGGGTCGAGAGTTCCAACGTGAGTTAGGAGTTCCGACGATCGGAAGTTCCGGCATTCATCGGGAGTTCCGACGCCTCACAATGTCACTGTAACTCTGTTACCGTTGGTGCAATGTAAGTTATACCGGACATGTCCGGGCAATGGCTATAAAACGGCTAGTTTTTCCAAGGGGGCTATAAATAACCCCAAGCCTCCACCTTTGGAGGCTGCTGATTCTGCTGATACACATATATGTTTTTGAGCCTTGCCAACTCTCCCAAACCCTCTCTTAGTGAGTGTGTGATCCAAATCATAAAATCCATTTGTGGGTTAAGAGAGAATTTGAAAAGGAGAGAAAGCCACCACTTGAGCACTTGTGCATATTATCTATTTCATGATTTGCATTTGTTACTCTTGGACTCTTCGGTCCTAGACGGTTAGGCATCGTCGGAGAGCACCCGAGAGATTGTGGTGCACCTCAGAAAGTTTGTAACGGTCGATTCCGCCGCCTCGAAATCAACTAGTGGAAGGAGGAAAAGGAGTTGGAAAAGACTCTGGCTAGAGTGACCTTCGTGGTACCCTCTAGGGTTGACCTTCGTTGGGTCACCCGCAGGCCCCTCAACGGAGAGTAGGACTCGAACGAGTCCGAACTTTGGTAAAACAAATATTGTGTCTCAATTAGCATTTTATTTGATATTTGTGTTGCTCCAGCTCTTGTGCAGGTTCTCTGTGTATATTGTCATCTCTAGTAGGTACCTGTGGTTTGGCTTAAAGATAGAAATCAAAAGGAGCAAGTTTGGGGCTGCTCTGCAGAAATCGTGTATACCGGACACGTCCGGTACTTTCTACTTGTGCTGAAAATATTTATTCTCTGTTCTAACTTTGTGTTGCAGGGTTGTAGCTTCTAGATATATTCTTTATACCTTGTTTATTATGTGGCTAATTTGTGAGGGGTGGTATTACTCTTAAAGGTGTTAATTTTTAGAAACGCCTATTCACCCCCCCCCCCCCCCTCTAGGCAGCATCCTAGGTCCTTTCAGTTATCGTAGATACATTCTTTTTACTATATATCTAGACATATACATCCTATTCGTTTAAGCTTATTCAGAACTACTTTTCAGCCATAGAACAATATTTTCATCTCAAAACATTTCAGCATAAACATCAACGTAAGCTAAATTTCAACATCAGCCAATATGGTGATAGTATATATTAGGTTCATACCCAAAGCCATGTTTGTAGGAAAAACAAGACTCTTAACTATCGTTTGGAATGGAGGCAATAGTTGCTAAAAATTAGCTCAAGCGCCGTTTGGATTCTCCTTTAGAAATAGGTTATCTAGTGTCTTACCTTTACCTACCACCAAGCTATCAGTTAGTTATTACTCCGTCCATACTGAAAAACTAGACGTCCTGGGCGTATACGTAGTTTTTGCGAAACTTGACGTTGTGGCTCTGTGACCCCGTCCGTGGACTTGTTTGCCCCTACGGTCTGTTCGGTTGGCCTTCCTTAATTGCTTTCGTTTATCGCGCGCGCCACCTAGAGCACTAATCATCGCTGCATCGTTTGTTTTGTTGCCCGTTGAATCGATCAACCGAGTACTACTACTGCCACGCACTGCCTTCCTCTCGCCTCCCTTCATCAACGCAGTAGAAGCCTCACCGCAGTTCCTCGCCGCCGAGCAGTCTAGGTGGTGCACTGTCCTCGCTGCAGCATGTTCCATGCAGGCGGCGTCTTCGGAGAAGCCTGCTATCAAGCCAGACGCGAAGCTCGCAGGTGTGCACACTGTGGCCTTATTCATAGCGACTACGATCTCATATCAAGCATCATTTATCATATAGATCCATTTGATTGTGAGATCTTTATCCCTGATGTGGACAAGCTTGAGATGAACGGTAACACGATACTACTACCTGACCACGTTCAAATGAAGTTGGACGGTAACATCTACAATACGAAAAAGTTGGAAGATGCAAACAAAGAATAGTAAGGTACATGTCTTCTTGCAAACAGTAATGTTCTACCATCTTCGAACATGCTTCTTGCTGCAGGAAGGCTAATTTGCTTCGGCTAACATGTTCTACCATCTCCTAATTTGCTGTAGGAAGGCTAGCTAGTGCTTCGGCTAGCAAGGAAGCTTCACAAGGAACTTGCAGTGGCAGCCTTCCTTCCCTCTCTAGTACTTGTTTCCGAATGTGAGGAATCTTGATTTTGTTGCAACCTTTTTTCTTCATTGCTTCCTTCAAAACAGTTTGTAGTGTCACAAAGATCCAATTTGCTTTCCGTGGAGAGTACTCCAAAAATGCCTACAAAACATGAGTTCAACAAATGAATCAATGAGTACTCCATTTAGTTGTTAAAGTTCAATTTAATCAATGCAATGGATGATCATTTACCTCTTCGACTGCTGGAATTAGATCTTGCATTGTTTTTGCATCTTTCTTGTATTGAATTGCTTGAATGGCTCGAAAAAACCCCAAATCTAAAATGTTAAAATCCGGAGAATTGGGTGGTTGACATATAAGCTGAATGTCAAACCCATCTTGCTTAGCAACTTCACAAAATTGAGGATCATCCACTTTCAAATGAGAAGGAGCATTGTCTTATTGTATGAAAATAGGCTTGTTCACATCTTCCCTTGGCCACTTGGCTCTAATTGCAGGCAACACTTTATTTATCATGAAATCTCTTATCACCTCCCTTGTGATTGATTGAATTGGCTTGATTACTTGCGCTCCACGAAGCCGATTGTGACTTCCTCTAATAGCTTGTTCAAAGTTGACTAGTGGAAAGCAACCTATCTTGCCATCAAACACACATTCTCCATTTCTAAATCTTGGCCGAGCACATACACACAAGAACATGATCCTAGGGATGTAGTTCTTGTTCTTGCAAGTGCGATGTGGTTCATCTTCCTCGGGTAGCAAGTAGTACCTCTCGGATGTTTGATGGAGATAGAACCACTTCTCATCAATGAACACAAAGTCAAACAAATCTTTAAACTTTGGATCATCAACCAAACCTTGATCAATCATGTCAATGCACCACTTCAACCTAGTCTTCTTGTTAGCATCAGTGAGGTAAGGTTTTATGCTACTAGAGTGGTGCCTAAGCAAACCCTTTTTCAAATACCTTTGTATCCTACATTTGCTAATACCAAGTCTACTAGACACATCTTCTATGGTCATTCTTTGCTTGAGTGGAATGTCCCCCAACCGTTCCAAATCAAAAGGGATTGCTTTATGACCACTTCTACCTTTCTTTAGATTAGGAACCATGACCAGGATGTTTTGGCGAAGTTGGTCTTTACCTTGCTTCCATATGCGCTAAACTGTTCGAATCTTCATTCCAAATTGTTCACCAACAATTGTTGTATCATGCTTGCCTAGTTTCCCATTGTTGCTTCTCATCAACAATGCTTGATACACTTGTTGTCTAAGATGATTAGGATAGTCATGCTTCGGTTGGTTTACTTGATCGGCATCTTGTTCTAGCCAAAGGAAAAACACAAGCAATTAGCCACGGCATGTTGTACTACTTATAGGAAGAAAGCAAGAATACTAATAGTAACTCTTGTTCTAGCAAAAAGGAAAAAACAACCATTTTAATACTCATGGCATGTTTTATTTATAGGAAAAAAACAAAGACATTCATACAATAGATGCTCACGGCATGTTCACGGTATTCGTACATACAGAAGAGAAAAACGTGGTGTAATACATGCACAAGAGAAGAACAGGAGGTAGTACCGATGCCATGCTCGGCGTCTGCAGGCTCATTCAGATCAAAACCGGCGTCGCCGTCGTCATTTTCAGCAAGGTTTTGTAGGTAATCGAAATCCACAGCACCAAAATCATCTAATGGCAAGTTCAAATCGAACCCTGTCCCAAAAAGAAGAAAGAAAATGAGAAACGTTACCACACGTTCTTGCTTTGAATATTAAACAAAAAAACCAAACAAACTGAGTAGTACATTACCATTTGTGGTGTCGTCCTCCAATATTGGGTCGTTGAGATCGACGTCGCCGTCTTCTTCCAAACGAACGTTCAAATCAAATGGATTAGCCATTGCAGTAGAGAAGGAGTGGACAAGGAAAGAGTGGACCACGGCAAAGAGTGGAAAGATGAACAGGTTCAGATGGAAAGGTGAGCACCAGTTAAATAGGAAAGGAGATGGACCATCGGCCAGACCACACGACAGCGCGCTCGCGGCCAAAAAAATGATTCAAAAACGCGCCATGCAACGAAAACTCGAGCTGCGAAATGCGAGCGTGCACAGCCAAAACGCGCCATGCAACGAAAACGACGCGCCATGCTACGCCGGCGCGCACGGGCAAAATGCGAGTGCGCACGGCCGAAACGGGGGCACGCGAGCAAGCGCATGCAAACGGCCGAAACGCGGGCACGCGAGCGAGCGCATGCAAACGACCCGGCCTCCGCACAGTGCCATGCAAGCCATGCAAAATGGCCACGAAAAAAAAGGCGCCTGCGGTGGGATTCAAAACGTGGACCACAGCTTCAGCCCGCCGAGGGCTAGCCACTCGAGATAAGCAAGATTCTTGTATAGAACACACCCATCTTGCTATTTAATTAGGGCAAGGGTGGAAAGATAACCCCTAATTAATTACTCCTTGGATACCACAATCATGTCCTAAACGTCAGGTTTTTCACTATGGAGGGAGTATTTGTTTTTCTTTTCTAGCTACTAGTAGGGCTAATAGTAAGTTGGGTAAATATAGACGGGTCATAGTTGGTTTATAGAAAATAGTATCGGCATTTGTACGTCACATAATTAATTCAATAATACTTATTTTATTTAAAAGTTTTCGTAGGGGTTGGAGTATAGATTCGATCTCAAGTGACAGTAGACACAGGCCCCGACAAAGACAAAACGTTTGCGCAAGTTTTCAGGTGCTCAACGCAGCCCCAAGGCCATGGCCACGCTCGGTAGTCAGCACCCGATGCTTTGGACGGTTAACTCCGTTACCTCCGGATCCTCTGAGCCGGCCTCTTTGTACGGACGCCCTGTGCTGGCCGTACCTTACCTGAGGCTCGTTCGCCTTTTGTCGTTCTTGCGCTCTTCATTTTTTCAGAGCGCAGCGCAGGACTCGGTGGGCGGGCGGTGGCGCACCCAGACGGACCCAGGGCCCAAGGCACCGTAGCTCAGCAAGCGGATGATGATGCGTCCCAATCATTCTCGTTAAAGTGGAGCGACAGCAGGAGTCCGGGACGAAGGGCACAGCCGGGTACGAGCACAGAAGATCCGGATCGGCTTTGGTTCAGCGGCCAGGCTGTGTTTAGTGGTAGGAATTTGGATTTTGAGGCTAGTGTAGCACGTTCGTTTTTATTTGGTAAATAGTGTTCAAACATGGACTAATTAGGCTCAAAACGTTCGTCTCGCAATTTCTCACCAAACTGTGCAATTAGTTTTTCTTTTTGTCTACATTTAATGCTCCATGCATAGGCCGCAAACATTCGATGTGATAGGTACTGTAGCAATTTTTTAAAAGTTAGGTAGAACTAAACAAGGGCTCACCCATGCTTTTCGGGCTGAATCTTCTGCAGCCGCAGCACCGTCCATGATCAGTCTGTCTGAACTTTGGATGTTGGAGCGAGTTGGTGGATACTCGGGTACGAAGTACGAACGCTGTGCATTTTGTATATATTACGTAGGAGTACTCATTTTTATGAACTGATAGATCATTCCGAGAGGTGAGATTAGTAGGTGAAGGACAGTGCTAGTCGTCATGTTCTACGGCACTACTTCTACAATTTCTACGGTGAATTAATAATATTTTTCTCATATAAACCAAAATTTCAGCGAAACAAACAGGGCTAGTACATGAGTCAATATATTAAGTGTGGACTCGATGACGCAACCAACCATTCATGTAACCGACCCCTTCGGTTTAGAAGACCCTAATGGACGATCAGGATGCAGCTGGAGCGGAGTTCAGTGGAGACGAAGCCGTGCTCTCCTGGCTCGTCTGATTCCTCGACAGTAGCGCGGCGCACCAAAGACAAGAGGCGTGCCCGTGTACGCTCGCGGTGTACGCAAGAGGGGGGGGGACGGTGGGGCGTCTGGTGGGGACCAACGGGCGGTGGCAGTGGTGGCACGGTGACCCTGCCACGCACCCCACTGTAGCCTGCGGCGAGCGCGATCTATCCCGTGCGGGGGGGCTGGGAGCCGTCGAGCGCGGCCCACGCTGGCACCGCTTTTACGCAGACAGCGATGGCCCGGCATTGACAAAGCTAACTGGCCCCACCCCGGGCTATGGGCCTGCTGGGAGTGGGGCCCACAGCCCAAGGATTCCGTTCCTTTTTTCTTTTTTCTCTCCTTGGGGTTTTCACCTTTTCTTTTTCAACTGTCGAGGGAAAAACCGAAAAAGTCTGTGGGCTGCAGATATGGTGCCCCAACTTTTAACACAGAAATCCAAGGCCATCGTGAAATTTTTTCCACCTATACTACTAGTTTTTTTTTACAACACCTATACAACTATACTACTAGTTTAGTTTTTCATGTCACCATGTACTGCCATTTACACACGCTTTGGAATGGTCCTCGGTTTTCAGAATAAAAGTGACTTGGGACCTATGGCTGAATTTTGAATTTCCACAAAACATTTAAAAACAGTTGGAACTGTTTTTTGTAAGGGGTGGTAAACAAAAAAATAAAGCAGAAACAGCTCCCTGTCCTGCTGTGGATTTTTTGTTGTTTAAACAAAGATTTGAGGCTTCTCCTAAAAAGAAATGAGTCTTACTTTTATTAAAAAAAGGAGGTGGGACCACAAAAGTTGTATCCTTGTAAATTGTAATGCACTAGAGTATGTACTTTAGAGCAAGGCTAATAGTACAGTCGACCACTTGTTGTAAGGTTTCTTTGTAGTCTTTTCTCAGCCCACTCATATACTCCCTCCATCCCATAAAAAAGTCATTCTAGGATTTAAATTATGTCCCATAAAAAGTGTCGCTTACCTATGTTACTAGACCTACGGGTAGGCACTATACGAGCAACTGTGCATGTTCAGTCATCCAACGTCGCAACTTTGGCCCCATTCGCTTCGCTGAAAAAACAAGCCGCAACACAGTTCCGGCTGATTTGTTGTGAGAGAAAAACACTGTTGCGACTGAAAAATAAGCTGAAAAGATGGATTATAAGAGAAGCGAACATGACATTTATTCCTTCCCTCCTCTCATACACCGGACATTTAATGCAACTTTTCATGTGTTGCTTGTACTACTAGTAGGGATACGCAGGTATTTCACCACTCTCCTTGTTACAAGAGCTTTCCTCCCAAATAACCGTATTTACGGGACAGAGGGAGTAGTAGTTAACTTTTTATTATTAATACATGTCTCACTTATCTCTTTCACAAAGTTTCTTAGTTCTTGTACCTGAGTCGGTTGTAAGCTTACAACTCATTTCTCCTCTTTCTTCTTCACCTTAGCATTTAGCCAACTTACCGCCTGCTCTTATGTGCCGTTCATCTACGTCCACCTAAAAGTAATTGAGCTTATTAGGATTTATATTTAATATACATTTAAGAGAATTTCGTGGAAAATCCAAATCATGGCGTCTGCATGCTAGGAAGAGGACAAGGCAAAGCTGAGACGGGCCGTGCTCTCGAAATGAGCAGTCGAGACCCTTCGTCCTGTCGTCTTCCGGACGGGACGGCCCTGGGCGGCTGGGCCTCCCACGCGCACGTATCGCGAGGTGCATCTGACGGCCTACCAGGGAGATCCGCCTGCGATCGTACGGCCCGAGGGCGGACGGGGAGCAGCGGTGCACGGCGTGGCCCCATCGCACGTGCTTGCCCGCACGTTAGTAGGAGGTAGTACTGTACTATAAACTTGCACGCAAATACAGATACAGTACTCCTCTACGGAAGTACAGTGTACGTATACATTAGTAGTAGAGCCCACTACGGAGTATATTTTTTATCTAGTATTTAAAGTTTATACAATAAATATTTTATCACCGCTGAACAAGTTAAAATAACTTGTATAATTTAAAACGGAGGAAGTACAAACAAAGCAGAACGTCTGAACCCACTACGCGGTTGCTCATTTGTC
Source organism: Miscanthus floridulus (assembly GCF_019320115.1). NCBI lineage: Eukaryota > Viridiplantae > Streptophyta > Magnoliopsida > Poales > Poaceae > Miscanthus > Miscanthus floridulus. The sequence continues at coordinate 10,323,955 of NC_089584.1, read as the reverse complement.
TGCATGCTGCGCCTCAACCACAAAGTAATGCGAGCACGAAAGTGCATGAATGAATGAATTAACTAAAAGCGCTTTTTTACTCGTGTCGTAGATGTAAGTTGGTCGCTGGAGTATGTGAGATGATCTTGTACATGCTTTCCCCGTCAGGCGTCAGGTGATGCAGATGGAAACACAGGAAGCAATGCGCTTTCGCCGGATAAAGCCAAGGATCTTTCACGTGATACTGGCCTAGCTTGCTAGTGCCAATGTGCCAAGCCATTTCTGCTCATCGACAAGCAGCTTAAACAAAGATGCATGCATAATAAAGCTACTAAACACTATCTTGTGGACTAATGGACATGGCACCAGAATGTTGAATAGCTGATAGGAGTGTTGTAGACTGTTGAGTACTAGTAGTACTGTAGTAGCCCACTGGTTCCAGATTCTCGGCACTGTACAAAGTTCAGGTGCCTGTGTTTCTTCTGTGTTCTGGCGATACAATTAGCACTGTACTCCTACCTCATTATTTTTACTGCCCGTGCACATGTCCATGGTTCTGTGTACTTACTGTAAGTAAAGATTGGCTTTTTAATATAAAAAGGTGTAAAATATTAGCTGTGCTGTAGTCAGGGACTTGCAGAGAGTTTTGCTCAAATAATTTCATAATATTGTTTTCAGTTCTGCTCTGACGGTTTTTGTTATTGCAGCAGAGCGCAGAGGAGGATGCGGTGCCCGAGAAACTAAAAATTCCTGGAGAATATTGTGGGCCATGCGAAGCTGCTGCGAGGTTCGTTGCAGCCATTGTATATATTTCTGCTCGAAGACGAAAGAGAGTGGTCTCGTTGCAAATGCATGATGGCAGCAGTCAGCGGCGGATCCAGGAAATATTTTAAGGAGACTGAATAACATTATTGTTCGATCTTAAGTCTTAGCCCCCTACACTATAGAACTTTGCCTAAAAATTTATAGGAGCTCTACAGTAATTTATAATGCTCAGTTTAGACAGGGGGGCTTGGGCCCCGACCCCCGCCCCACTGCTGCATCCGCCCCTGGCAGCAGCAGGGAGTATTTACTGCACCACACCATGCAAAGTGCACAGCATTTTTATATGCATGGATTCAGCAGATATACTATTCGGGAGCGGCCAAATAGGTAGCGTTGCTTCCATACGTACGTCACCGGGTCGCGCACTGTGCCTGGTTCCGTGTAAACAATTGCGACGTGTCCCGAACAGTACAGCTGTACCTAGAGGAGAGGCTCAAAAAAAAAATTGCGACGTGTCTACTGTTGGTGGCCATGCGCGGTGATCTGGTGCCGTGCCATGCATTGAGCCTGACGACTGTTGCTGGCTCTCTTTTTTCGAGTCACGAAGATTCCCATCCTATGCCTGTGATTCTGTAGTGGTGTACTAAACATGGCCCACGTCACAATCATAGCATGGGCCAGCCCATTAGGATCGATCAGATCGAATCATTTGTAGGCTAAACCTCGCTTAGTCACTTGTATGTAGACGAGGTTAACACCACCAGTCTAGCAGGATCTGTCCATTTTTCTTTTTCCTTTTTGCAGACTAGATATTATGTTGAATAGCATACCTCACAAACTACTTAATTTTGTTAGCTGTGAACTTTCGGATGTAAACTAGCATGACATACCCTTTATTAAAAATAATGAAGGTGATAGTATGGCCCAAGCCAAAGTCACCAAGATGGGGAAAAGGGAAAAAGAGGAATTTCAACTATACGTCATAAGGCAAAAAAAAATTGACTAGGAGGTGAAAAATATGGGCGTTACGCACTTTCCAAATCTTTCATGACACTAGTATCCTCATCGAACCGAGCGGCACGCCCTGTAGAGAAAGTTATCTCTATTACCAGCCTGCTACTGATTTAGTAACCGTGTGTGCCAAATCCCTTGGTGTGCAATGCTTTCTGTGAAATTGAGTTGCATGCTACTCCTTCATTTCTAAATTATAAGACGTTTTGGCTTTTATAGATACATTACTTTTAGTATGTATCTAGATATAGTGTATATCTAAGTACATAACAAAAGCTACGTATTAGAAAGCCAAAACGTTTTACAATTCAAAATGGAGGCGGTACTTTTAGATGCATACTTCTCTATTGTTGAAGAATCACCCACAACTAATAGGCCAATCCATTGCATACAAAACTTGATAGCCACACTTTTGATCGGTCCTCCCATTACATATGATATCATTGTTTGTTGTCAAAAGACCGCATGCTCTATGAAGGTGAACAATCACTGCACCACAACACCAAGATTAGCGATGGACAATCTGACGCTAAAAGTGGATACAGCGATAGGATCTTGCGCTAAAAGTTATAGCGACTTGTGTAGACGGCGTATGTCATGTCGCTAAAAGTCTTTAGCGACAGACAGTACTTTTAAGGACAGATAGTCTATTGCCTAGAATATTTATAACAGTAACAATCTTTAGCGACTGATACGTTGATGCTATAAATGCTTTTAGTGACAGATGGTCCAACAGGATCAATTAAATGGCTTTAAAAAAAATAAAAAGGGCATTTGACTGCAATTTAATACAAATGTCCAATACAACATCATTGTGCACGTTTGTCATACAAAATAGATTCATTCATGACCAAGTCCAAACAGACATCATTGTGCACGTTTGTCATACAAAATAGTTTCATTCATGATCAAGTCCAAACATTCAGAGATATATGTAATTAGATTAGCCATTACAAACATAAAACATTGATTCATCGATGATAAGTCCATAGTATCAGGTACCATCACACAACATTGTATCCAAAAAAAGCTTTGAATGACAAATCACCAACAAACTTGCTACCTAGCACCTAGCAGACCCAGAAACCAAAACCTAACATGCAATCAGTATGATAACATAGAACTAGATTCACAAGATTCACAAGTGATGTTGCCTTGTGTGTAAATGACATACAACACCCTGAGAAGAATTTGATGCCATGCTGCTAACCTTTAGCTGCAAAAATACTAGTAATTAGAAATTTTGACAACTGATTACAGACCAAGAAAAAAAGATATGAATTCATATTAGCTCTTGTTATCTCATATCTCTCAGTTGGATCTTATTTCACAGCCTAAGGTTAACGATGTACCTAGCAATTAGAAATAAGATCCAACTGACAACTAGCATTTGCATTGTTACTTGGCCACAACACCTCTACATTTTTTATAAAAAAGGTATGTCTTTGCATATGTGACCATATCAAAAAAAAAGTCATGCTTCGGTGTGCAAAGGAGACAAACTTAGGATATTATCATGCTAGAATAGAAGTCCTGCCATTATTTCAAGTTCGTGGCCAAGCAAGCAACACAAGTAAAAAGCAGCAATTGTACATAGAAGGATAAATGTGGAGGCCAAGTGTGATAGAGAAGGAACACAGAAAGACATGAATTAATTCTGGAGATAGAACCCCACAGGTGTTTCATCATGTTTATGATTTGTGTAGGATGGAACAACCCGCTCCTCTGTGTACGGTGTACCAGAAAGTGTGCCACTAAAGTAGTATTTTTGACACATGCTACAACTCCTCTTTGTACGGTACACCAAAAAAGTGTGCCACTACTCAAAGTACTGATTGCATCTTCCACATAGTCCCCCTTGAACACTGGACTTTTAGACTGTAATATATTATTTTTCACAAAATCAAATAAACAGTTTTGGCACATGCTGCAAACTCAGGTTACATACTAAAATTAAACACATAGAAGACTGATAGCTGCAGCAGCTACTACAAATCAACTTAAATCTTAGTTACTATTGCACATATGCAGTAAAAATTTCAGAGGTAGTGACATTGTTTTGAGGCCCAACACTCAAGACAATAGTTGAGCATCAGAAATTTGAGATATCTAAGAAGTCAACTGAACTTACCTTCACTGTTATTGTCTTACCACTTGCCATTCAAGCAGGGTCTTGACTCCTAAAGACAGTGGTTCACTAGAAGTTTGGAACATCCCCTGGAGCTCTATGACAAGCCTCATCAGTATTAAAAGCTTGTGATCTAAATATAAAATATTGTAAGAAAATCTTAGAACAACAGGTAAGGAATGTTATACGAGATATTATTATTCATATCATGACTTGCTAAAAATACAGATTAGTATAATTCAGATCAAGACTTGCTAAAAATTTAGAAGAGAGTTCTGAAGATGAGTTACATCCATTTGTAAAGTCTGATTCTAAGTTACCAAGAGTTGTCCGAATGGCAAACCTCTGTGCTGCTGATGGGCATTCAGTAAAATTTAACATATACCATTTGTTGATTGACTTAGGATTTCTCATTAGGATACCTTAGGTGAAAAGGATACATAAATATAAGTGGTTGCTGCTAAATATCCTTGGAACTAATATATGTATGAAGATATCAACCAGTTAATGATTAAAAAAATAGAACAAGTCAGTGACAAAAGTGAAGTGATGCTTAGCTACAGTCATGACTAAATCACCAGGGACATAAAAACACTACCGCAAAAAAAACTAGCTGGACCATCAACTCTCAGCAGAATAATACAAGTGCAATATGCTAATCTGTTATATACATAAATCTTAGCATTTTAGCTAGTCTCTCTGCTTTATTATGCATGACGGTGGTAAGGTTGGTGAGCTCAAAATTGAATTAATCAACATCATATATAGAAAAATGGAAACAAATTGTTCAATAAAAAACAACTTTAGTAAAAATATATCAGATTGTTCAATAATATACCTGTGGCATAATCTTTACAGTTGAACTAACTAGAAATTGGCAAATTGGTTAAAGCATGTTTATCTCGGAAACAAATCATCTGTAGTTACTAGTGAAAATAACAAGGAATAGTTACTTGGTTGTAACGAGGAATAGTTACTAGTTAAAATCCCTTTACTACAGCATGTGTGTGATGAGCAGGTACGACACGTTTAAACTAGCCCAAATTAAATTGTTCACTAACAAGTCAAATTAACAGCTGTATTGTAGCCAAAAGAACACACAAAGCTACTGATTCCCATCTCAGCTGATTCCAGCCAAAGCTTGAGCCCATTTTTTATATAGCCAAAAGAACACACAAAGTTATGTTGGCCAGTCAAGCAACAAAACCTCATGACAGTAAATTGGTCAAAATACATGTAAATCACTGAAGCTGTTACAAGCATATGAGCACATCCGCGACCTGATACTTCATGGCATCTATCATCAAGAATTGAACAGCAGTGACAAAATTGACCGTCTCCACATGAATGATTCATGCTGTTCCAGATTGGGCTAAACAGGTTGTCCGGCTTGAAGGTTAGATGTATATACCTGCAGCATTGGAAGGCGGAGGCATGGAATCCAGCTGGGAGAAGAAATCAAAACCTATGGCGTTGGCGTTGTCCTCCTCTGGATCCAGGAATCCTGGGACCCCAAACCCACTCGACGATGACGGATCCATGGCCAGGGCATGGCAGCGGCACACCGGGAGAAGGAGGCAGGGGCGGATCGGGAGCTGCCAGGCGTCAGGTGCGGGTTCTGGCGTCGAGGTCGCCCTCCTCGTCTTCTCCCCCGCCGGCAAGCTGTACGAGATGTGGGGCGCGACCTAGCGGCAGCGTGTGGATGTGGTGGCACAACGAGATGTGGCGGCGGCGGGCGGGGGCTTTGGGGGTGGGCGAGGCGCTGTCGAAGCAGAGGGCCGGGCGGCGCGGGGAGCTGTGAGGGCGTGCGGCGCGGGAAGCTCTGAGGGCGGGCCGGGAGCGGGGGATTTGGGGTGGGTGGCGCGGGATTTGGGATTCGGGCTCGGTACATCGGAGGCCATCGTCGCCCTTGGCCACGCCTTACGCATCCGAGATCCAGTGTTGTCGTGCGTCCTCCTCGTCGCATCCGGCCGTGTACGCCAGAACCCGCGCCCTCCTCGACGGATCTGGCCGAGGCCGCTGGATCCGGCGCCCTCCTCCACAGAACCGGCCATGGACACTGGATCCCGCGCCCTCGCTCCTCCGCCAGGTCGAGCGGTAGGGTGCCGCTGCTCCCGTAGCCTTACAAGGCGGCGGCCGTGATCTCGCTTCTCGGGGTGGGTGGGGGCGAGCGACGGGTGAGATGGGTGTGGACTGCGGACGTGCTCGTGTGCGGTGGAGTTGGAAGATTGGAGCGAGAGAGATGGGAGAGAGGCCACCGGCACAGGATAGGAGGGTTAGGGTTTTGGGGCAGACGCGCTTTTATCTTGCCACCCAACGGACCTGCACGAGGGTAAGCAAGGGGGCTGCTGGGCCGTGGCCACTACCAGGCCAGGAACGCGAGGGTAAGGACGGCTAAAAAATACGTGAACTTTCTATTTTTTAGAGCTAATACAAAGTAGATGACGATTTCGCGTGCATGGCGAGCCTTTTTTTTAATATATTTCCCGTGCATGGTCAGCCTTTTTTAATATATTTCACGTGCATGGCCAGCCTAATAAACAGTACCACACGATTAGTTGAGTGGTTAGCTCGTACGATTTAGGAGCACGAGTGTGCAGGTTTGTGCCATTTTTTTTTTTGCGGAGCCGCTTCTTTTTATGTTCGAGTTCAGACTTCGCTCGCTAAAAGTTGCGTCAGAGCTGGATAGAGGTGGGCACGCGAGCTTAGCGTGGGCCCATTTTCTTTAGCGGATAGTTCAACGTTAAATATTAATATCTATAGCGATAGATAATAAATCACTAAATGAAGAATTAGTGATAGAAGGTCTGTGAGTTATTTTTAACGACAAATCATCCATCAATAAATATAATTTTTAGTGTGGCGATGGCGTGCCACAATGAACCTAATAAGCAACTTTCTACTGCAGCTTATACTAGACTAGATTATTATGGTCCACTCGTAGTAGTAGTACAAGTGATGATGTGCACTCCTGGGGATCGATCATGCGTCTCAAGAAGGCTGTGGTTGCATTGCATTCTCATCATATCTGCATAGATATATGCGTGGGCCCGGGCGGTCAAAAATGCACGCGGGCATGCATGCCCACTCGATGCCGTAGCTTAGCTGCTGCTGCTACTAGCTTTCACGTCGATCAAATCAAATACTCCTATAATTGAAGGTGTACCTTAACATAATCATTCCATTCCGACGTATCATATTTTGGTCTTATTCGGCTTACCCCATATTCGATTTGTTCGGCTTTTTTTTTTAGTCAAAATAGTGTTTTTTCTCTCACAACAATTCAACCGAAACAGTGTTTTCCAGCCAGATTCAGACCAGCGAACGGAATATTGTGCCTCTAGGCCTATCTAATAATTCTAATATATTTCTATCATGATAAGATAAGCAAGCTGGGGGGGTCCATGACTGGACGCAGGAGACAAACGGCCTGTTCGCTGGTTGGTTTTTTGAGCTGGTTTGGACTGACTGGTGCTGGTTTGTTGTGACAGGAAAACACTGTTGGCTGGCTGATTTGGGCTGGCTGAAACCAACGAGCGAACAGGCTGAAAAGGCTGAATGGCAGGGGGCCACGCATCCGGTTGGGGCCCGCAGCGCTCCTAGTAGAGCCCAACGGCCTGTGTGGCTCCGCTGGAGTTGCTCTACCCAGACAAAGCCCAACGCTGGAGTTGCTCCTGGGCCACGGCTGGGCCGGCCGCCCTTGGCCGTTGGAAATTCAGAGGAGCAGCGATGGCAGCCGTGACCGTTGGAAAAGAACACTCGGAATTTGTATCGGTTTAACTTGCCATCGAATCGAATGAATGAATGAAACAATTAAAAATGTGGTGAAATTAACTGTAAGATGGTACAAAAGTTGCTAGAACCCAGGAAGATGTGATGGGATAGAAGGTGGAAAGAACGAATGGGGAAATTAGATCGAGAAGCTAATCGTTAGTGAGAGGCTAGGTCCCCTTACTAGCATGGTATATAATCAAATCAGGTCCTGGAAATCCGAATGCAGAAGGAAGCTGAAAAACAGCTCCTCAGTAGAGATGTCTGCCTTCGCGATGCTGCTCCCGCCGTGATGGTGCCCGCCGCCCTTGTGCCCGCCGATGCCTCCATCAACTCCAGCGCCGATGCCACCTCCGCCGCCGATTCCGGTCCCGCCTCCAATGCCTCGCCAGCTCCAGCGCCGATGCCACCTCCGCCCCCCGTGCCAAGACCCGTGCCACCTCCTGCACCAAACCCACCTCCCGCGCCGCCACCGAATCCACCGCCCATGCCGCCACCGAAACCACCGCCACCCCCTAGTCCTCCTCCAAGTCCGGCTCCACCACCAGCTCCGATCCCACCGCCCATGCCTCCGCCCGCTCCAGCTCCGACACCAAACCCACCACCGGCTCCGGCGCCACCACAAATCCGCCCACCACCTCCGAAGCCACCCCCGATGCCTCCGCCACCACCAATGCCTCCTCCTGCACCCCCACCAGCAGCACCAGCACCGCCCAATCCTCCTCCACCTCCTCCGCCTGCACCTCCTCCAAGTCCAGCACCTCCACCAAGTCCTCCTCCTGCGCCGGCTCCTACTCCATCGCTGGCACCACCGCCACCGCCCAATCCTCCTCCAACTCCTCCGCCAGCACCTCCTCCAAGTCCGGCACCTCCGCCAAGTCCTCCTCCCGCACCAGCTCCTGCTCCAAAACCAGCCCCACCACCAACTCCTACTCCACCACCACCACCGAAACCGCCGCCGCCACCAGCTCCAAACCCACCTCCACCTCCGAGCCCCCCACCGCCACCAAGGCCGCCTCCACCACCTGTTCCTGCACCTGCTCCACCTCCAAACCCGGCGCCACCACCAATGCCGCCGCCTACACCACCTCCTCCTCCAAAGCCACCACCACCGCCCATGCCGCCCCCTGTGCCACCTCCTGCACCTACACCGCCTCCGGCACCACCTCCTCCTCCAAAGCCACCACCACCGCCCATGCCGCCCCCTGTGCCACCTCCTGCACCTACACCGCCTCCGGCACCACCTCCTCCACCAGCACCGATGCCACCACCACCACCGCCCCCCACCCTTACCATGTTTGTTGTCACAATCCTCGCTCTAATCATGCCAGGCCTCCACGCCACAGGCTCCCGCCGTGTGGCAGCGGTGGTCGCCGCCCACACGGCAAGCAGCAGCAATACCACCGCCCGGTGGCCCATGGAAGGCAGCCTTGCCATGACTTACAAACTCAGCTTTGGAATGGAACTCTGTCCTGCTGCGTGAGGGGAAGCATGGCACGCGGGGGGTATTTAAACGCGAGACGATGTGCATGGCATGGACATGGATGCTCGATCAGCCGCCAGCCTGCTTCGGGGTTTAATTGGTGGCTGGCTGGCCGGGGTTGACTTAAATGTGCCCGCGTCGATTTGCTAAAACTGGTTGGTTGGGTCATGGCCTCTCTGGGGGACTTTTGACTTTTGAGGTGGGCTCAGCATCAGCATGCACCTACATGAGCGAGCGAGAGTGAACTGCAAAGCAACCAAGCTTGCATATGCATCATGCATGCAGTGCACGACGCCGCCCAGCTCTGCAACTCTGCATGCGTTCGCTTGCTTGATTGGCATGTGACCGGCGCTCGGACTTGGGATGCATGCATTCATGGCTACCGGGCCACCGGCTGCTGTCTTGTGTGTTGGCCCAGTTGTGAACTTGTGATAGAACAGCTTGCCACACACGCATGGGCTCCAAGCTGCTCATGTGCTAGCTAGCGGTAGCGGCAGCACTTTTCGCGTTTCCCTTTTCTCGAGGCCTGATCAGCTACGTACTGGCTACTGAGCCCCCGGCTGGAGCAAAAATGTACATGTGCCCAAAAGTTTACAGAGGTATAGGATTTTTGGTTGACCCTTGAAACTGTGGGCACAAAAAGAAAACACTGCTCCATTCGTTGGACAGTTGAGGAGAATTTAGGTTTCAGTTGGCGGAGATTAGAAGAAAAGGAAGACACCGTTAATTGCTCTGGTAACATCATGAGTTCAATCTTGTGCCACGAGAATCAGCACGGCACATCACTTTCAGATTTAGGGCACCGTTAGGTTCCCAACAACAGATTGCCGCAACTTGCCACACTTGATAAGGTTAAATAAATATTCCAAAATATTTGCCACATTTCAAAATTTAAGAGAATTAATCTTACTAAATCATTGATGTGTGGAGCCTAATTTAATGGAAAGAAGTCTTGCCACACTTTGTGGTGGCAAACTGGCAACCAAAGTTGATCAAACATGGCAAATGATGGTAAGTTATGGCTAGCAGCCAGCTCTTGCCCTTATCACGCGGGCAAGCTCAGCCAAACCAGTAAATTAATGAGCCTGTCAAGTGTCAACACTAGACATTGCACTTGCCTCTCAATGCACAGATAAGACATAGCACAAGACATATATACACATGATACTTAGTCGACAGTACAAGACTCGTGCCATGAAAAAAAAACACGGATTACATTATAACTACCGTGGTTAAAGACACGACATTAACATGCAAGCGATGGGCACTGAATAATCTAGGCATTGATAATTAGTACTCCTACGCACGTGATTAGTGGCGGTGTCAATGTTCATCTCGCTTTCCTGAAGTGAGCCTTCAGCTCCTGCCGGATGCAGACCAGCGTGTCCATGATGTTGTCCATCCAGGAGTCCGTCCATCACGCTGACCGACAGGGCCTCCCTCAGCCATTCCTCGTGGAGGGTCGAGAACTCAGCTCGCTGTTCGCTCGACTTGAAGTTCCCGGCGATCTTAGACCTCATCACCCGGCCTGCGACGGACACCTTCTCCACTATCGACTTCGGGATTCCAGCCATTGTGGCGACCTGCAGGCCGTAGCTCTCTGGACAGGCCCCTGAGGTCAGCCGGTATAGGAAGGTCAGCTCCTTCTGGCCGTTTGCCGTTGCTGCTTGGCTTGAACATGCAGGCCATATACTGGAGGCTCACGTGAGGGTGCGAGGCGAACTCCTTTGTCAGAGAATGGTAGTGAGTGGCAAAGAGCTGACGGCATCTCACACGCTCCAATAGGTGGCGGAACACCCAGCGGCGGATCCAGGAAATATTTTAGGGGGACTGAACAACACTGCTGCTCGATCTTAAGTCTCAGCCCCCCTATACTATAGAACTTTACCTAAAAATTCATAGGGGCTCTACAGTAATTTGCACTGATTCGGTTTGGGTAGGGGGGGCTTGAGCCCCCCCCCCGCCCACCGCTAGATCCGCCCCTGGGAACACCTGAGTTACAGTTAGACAATGCATAAGATGCTATTACTGATAAATGTAGATCTGTAGATTCATGTATTGTTGATGTGAAAACAAAGGAAAGAGTAGTTTAGTGGCAGTATGACAGTGCAATTTCCAGGGACTAAGAGTAGGGCAGTTCCAATTCTAGATATCATTAATAATTAATAATGGCATTCTTAAAAAAAATGCTATTTGAAACCAGCTGTTGCAGAACGGAAAGAGAAACAGAGAAGCATGCACGTGAAACATCAAGGCAATGCACCTGTTCAAGATTGTCTAACCTACTTATACTGCATCTTACTGGAGAGATAAAACACACAGTAGGATTCTCACAAATACATGTAATGGTGTGATAATATGTCATATCTAATGCTAGCAAATTAACAATTCCCCAAATCTGGAACCAGACAAATAAGGTCTGTTGCTATTTTGTATAAAAAAGTTCCCTGTACCATGCACCTCATGAGTCATTACCAGTCATTGGGTCATGGTAACAGCACTAATTATGAAGTGAAAGCATACTAAGGGAACATCAAGCATAGCAAGGAAGGATGAGATTTGAGATACTGCAGAGGAAAAAAACTCACAGCATATGCGATTGCATATCCATCAAATGTGCTAGTTCCTCTTCCAAGCTCATCAAGCAAGACAAGTGAGTCCACAGTTGCGTTCTGAAGAACAGAGGCAGTCTCAGTACATTCAACGAGAAACGTACCTGTAAACAATGATATAAAAACAAAGTCAAGGTCATTGTCATCTCATACCCAAGCATACCGAATAATGTACATATATAGCATTAGATCATGAAATATAAAGAGATTGATTGATCTACTAAACAAGTTCATGACGCAAAACAGTTCAAATAAATACAATGAGGGCTTTCTACAGATAATTCAAGGATTTACAAACATCGTATTACTCTTTTGCCACACAGACATGTATTTATCAATTATAACTCATTGGACCCAGAACAGTAAAATGCGGTGGGCAATGTACTAATTTGTCAAAATGATTACATACTTTCCCCAGACATAATCCGATCAGTTGCACCAAGGCGCGTAAAGATGGAATCTGCAAGGGTCAACTCACATGATGTGCAGGGGACATAACAGCCAAGCTGCAAAGAAGAAGAAACCTTGGTAATACATTTGAATAAGATCATGAACAGACAAGCATAAGTAAAGATTATACAGACCTGGGCAAGTACAACAGCCAGGCAGGTGGCACGCATGATTGTGGATTTCCCACCCATATTTGGACCAGTTAACAACAATGCAAAACGATTGAGACCAGATAAATCCTGACCAAGGGTTAAATCATTTGGTACCAGGCCATTTGCATTTTCCGCAAAAGCATAAAGATGCCACAGACCCTTCATCCGAAGTATAGGCACATCATCTTTCAGCAAACTTGTGGTCTGACATGGCACCAAATGATGACAATGTCATTGCAGAAAGGACCTAAGCACATCAATAGTGCTGACAGCATTGATCACCAAAGACCATTCAGAAGTTTCCAATAAAAAATTCCACCAGACGAGCCAAATTGTTGGCACCATTGTCATCGACATCAGAATCCTTTCGAAGCTCACAAGATCAACCAATAAGTAATGGCAATAGAAGAAATACAAGTGAGCAGTAAATAACTAAAATGGAAACAGGCACTTATATATACAACACTAATGCAGATGGGAAACCATGGCATATTTTACCTGGCCACATGGAAATTCATTTCGTATTCTCTCTTCAAACGTATGGATTAACTCACAAAGGCAGCTCAATGATGGAATCTCCACAACCTTATAAAGTGCCAAGACACCATGATCCGCTCTTTGTAAGTCACTAAGTCAATACCATTGCGGAGGCCATTGATAAGCATTGTAAATGTTTTAATCTGGGAACATGCCATAAAATTTGCATGAAGCAATCAACTGACAGGAAGAAAAACTAGAAAATTTGCATTTCAATAATCAAATCTAGAACATAGGTTTTCCCTTAGAAACCCTAGCATGTTAACAAAAAGTCTCACTGAAACTAGTACTAATACTAATATGTATACATATTCAAGATTTCATAGCAACGTTTGTTTTTAAGCAAATATTTCATAGCATATTACTGGAGACCATGAAAACGAATCAGACGATTATGAAAACATGCAGGAAACACATTGGCTTTATTGACGTATTTTCTGCAAGCACAAACTATGGTTTCAGGAAAGGTTTCATAATCAACAACTTAATAAGATCATTTCTTACATAATAAAGTATCAACTTGAATATGGGATCTGTTTACAAGATATTACATTTCAAAATCACTCCAAAACTTAGCTGTATAAGAGAACCCAGAGCTGTAATAGCTAATAAGCTAGTGACTGAAAGAGAAAGAACCACTTACCCGTCTCTTTAGTATCTTTCTCTCCAATAAAGGGCAGTTGAAGCAAAGATGATACCCAACAGTGGATCTAACTTGTCCTAATAATCTCTCAAGATCAGGAATTTCCCGGAGATACCCAAGTGCTGTAGGGCCTAGTCCACAGTTTTGGAATAAAAACCCTCAACAACATTCAAGCCTTTTATTGATAGCATCAATGTCTTTAAGTGGATGACAAATCCACCTCTTAGCAGCCGCTTACCAGATGCTGTGACACAGTGATTAAGGTGCTTATATAAAGTACCTGCAACAAGGTATAGATTCAGCAATATTATCTTTGATCTGTTTACCTGTTTAAAACTACTGTTAAAGAACAAAAAATAAGAGCAGGAAAAAAAAGTAGAATCTGTGCTACTAGATGAACCGCCATTGAATTGTTTGCTGAAAATCTCAAGGTTCACAAGAGTCTGGCCATCCATCCTTAAACATGTTTTGTACACATGGTATGGTAAGACTTCCCCATTTTTTCAGGGCATCATGTAACTGGTTTCAAATTGTAGAATTAGAACTAAACACATTTCAATGGTCGACATAGTAGAGAGAAATTATGTATATAATATTTTGCGGAATAATTCGAAAATACATAAACGATGGAAAACAATGACTAGGGACAGCCAATGAAACACTACAAGAATTTAATTAAAAAATTAGCAGTTACGAATGGCACAATCGATTGGGATGACTAATATATGTGATCAAGGAAGAAAAAGGTAAGCCAAGTATACCATGAGCCTAGTCAAATGGCCAATAAGTCCACCAAGTGCACAAATAACTACATCTCGATTCACTGCACAGTCCAAAGCAGATAACCATGACTCTGTTGATGCGTTAAAGAACCCTTTAGAATGTATTAACATTCGAATTTGTGAAGCATCAGAGAAATCTATCCCAGAGAGGGGGGTCAACTGCATCTTCACAGATCCTGAGTTAAGGAAAGATATTTGTAAGTTTTCAACTGATGTCTCATTAACTTGCTATCTGAGAAAAGAGTTATCTGCTGGCAAATAAAGAGAATAGTGTTTTAGGAGCATTTACCTGCTGAGACGTATTTTCTTATTGTCCTTTGAGTTTTCTTTTGAGATGCCTGACAAAAGAGAATAGGTATTAGCTCCTAAAAATACAAGGATTTGAAAATGAAGCATGTTCTGACCTGAGGTTTCATAGATTAATTCTCTAGGAGAAACCTGAAAAAAATAATAATGAATAACACTATAACAGTTTCTGGTTCACTTAACCAATCAAAAAGGGCTACAAGAGCATACCTGCATCAACAAAGCACCCAAAGCTGCAGACGAGTCAATCATCTTGGGACTGAACCCACCCAAATTTAAGGGCAGCATAGTCTAGGAAAGCAAATCCATAGACCTGGGAACTGTTACAAGCTAGGGTAACCTGAAAGTTCAAGAAAGGCTGCATCAGAATAGGATCAAATATGAAGAATGTTAATAAAGCAAAATTCAAGATATTCAATTGCAAATTTATAATGCCATTTTACTTAAAAAGTCCATGCCAAACTACCAAGAGAAACTGCAAGAACAAAACTGTCAGTGGAATCTAGAATAATACTATTTGTTTCAGCAAATGCATTATGCACCTCTGATCTAATATATTTGTCATGGTAATCATTCAGATTAGCTGCTTGTTTATCTGGAACGTTACGATTAGCCACTCAAGAATAGTTTTCTTGTAGTACTTAGGTAGAGGGCTTATTTTGACCAAGGATATTTTGGCCAAAAGAAACTAGAATGCTAGTTGCTTCTGTAGCCACAACAAAACATAGAACACCTTTTCTTTGAGTATCATTTTGCTATTCCATTTTACATATAATTATTATTGTGTTGGGTATTAAAAAACAAGTATTAACCACATAAAGGGGAGTCAGCGGCATGCAAGGGGAACTACCGAACTAGTACTAAAGCACAGATCTTAGTAGGAGTGGGTTGCCAACTTTTGGTCTGTATGGCTTAGCCATAATTACATGATCTTTAACAACAAACATACTAGCACCCAGCTACAGAGGGGAGCATATTGTTTGCGCTTATGGAGATAGCTACAAAAGGAAAGACAAAGAGAAACCTTCTTCAAGGCAAGCCACTCTTCGGAGGTGGTAGCAATGCAATTTTTCACCATGTATGGTGACTGCTTAATTATAGGCTATGCATTTATTTTCTTCTTTGTTTCGCTTTGTCGTTTGGGACTTAAAGGCTTTGTTGTTGTTGTTGTTTGTTTCGTTTGTCATGATGAACCTTTGTAATAATGAACAAATGCAGACATGTTGTATGCATCAGGGATGCAAGAAGCTGGAGCCTTTCCATTATCTAAAAAAATATCTGGTAGTTTATTGGATTATTATGTGCTAAAATCACAAAATTCTCTCTTTTAGATGAAATAATGCTTTAAGCTATACTTCATATGTTCCAAATTATAGATCACTTTGGAAAGTTCAATGGATTATTTGTGCTAAGATGACATTTTTTTCTCTCTTTTGATGAAATAATGCTTTAAGTTATACTTCATCTGTTCCAAATTATAGTTCACAAACTTTGTCCTAACTCAAACTTCTCTTACATTGACCAAGTTCTTTCAAATATATATATGTTAACATCTACAAGTTCAAATAAATGCTCTATCGAAGCGTATTTCATGAAAGAAACTAATGAAATTATTTGATGTTGAAGGTGTTAGTGTATTTTTCAATAAACTTGGTCAAATTTAAATAAGCTTAACTTAGAACAAGCTAGAGTGAACTATATTTGGAATGGAGGGAGTAAGATGGTTAGGTTGGATGATAAAAAAAAGATGGTTAGGTTGGGTGTGGTACCCATATATGCTTATATACATTCCATTTGAACCGGACAAACTTCCAAAGCATCATAGAAAAGTATGGTGGACCAAAGACAGGTGCAATGCTAGAAGCAAACCTCTTTTCAATGCCAGAAGGTGAACAGCATCAGTACCGATGTTATCAGCCACAGTTGATGGTGTGGACACATGAACCAACTTTCTTTCAATAACCTTGCAGAAGTTTTTTATGAGAAAAAATGTTACATGCCACTAGAATATTATTGCCTGTAAGGAAGTTATTTACATTGCACCACAAATATGAGCACATACTGAATTATAGAGTTTTGTGTTGCACAGGGTATATTGCTACTAATTTACACCTATCCAGAGTACCATAATTGTGTCTTAAGTAAAACTAAATTTCCGATACAGCAAAATAGAGGGATGAAAAATCACAATGTACATGACTATGTGCACATTTGAACAAAAGATTGCCATACCAGAACAAAGAAATTTGGATATGCAACTGAGAAAAGGAGGTTCTAAAAAAGGTAGGCGCATGCTTGCTACTTCTGCCACTAAGCTAAGTGATGAACAATCAGTGTAAACACTCGGAATTAATGTTTTTTCATCGCAAGTACTGAAATACTTACAGAATGTAATCCTCTAGCTTTGGCCTGGTTTGCAGATTCCATTGTTCTATTCGTCCAACTTTATACCTGGAAATAGGTGCCAGATTCATGAGCAATAACCTCACTGCTTCAGCACCAAAAAAAGAAGGAAAAGAAAAGGAAGAGGCGCTATCATGGATGCCTTGCAGACCATAAGGTTCAAAAGGAAATTTTATGCATTATAGAAACCAATGAGCAGATTTGAATTTCATGAAAGCAACATAACTAACATCAAATTGTAAGGAGTCAATAATGCAAAAATCCCTCATTATTGCCACATCAATAAGGATAGACACCATTGACCGACCATTACCAACCTGAAGCAGCATGAGCTTGCTGATGTTCAGGATAATGTTATGATAACAAGATAAAGCATAAACCTGAAGAACTACATAATTCTGGAAATGAACAAAACCAAACAAAAGCATGAGCTATTGAGCTTACCCCCTAGCTACAAGCTTATCAACAGCATCATCTATACCACTTTCTGAAATGCCAACCTGTAAATGTGAAGTTAATGTCACTACCATTAGGAAATAATCATAGATGAGATAAAGCATGAAACTATATTATAACTGCTAGTGAGGTAGTGATGCATTAAATGCCAAGAATTTAAATCAAGATGGCTGAAAACATGACAAAGTGGTGCATTGCTAGAGCCTAAAAGCATTTACCCAAATCAATCTGGCTTCCTGTCATCCCAGACAGAGCTACACCATAAAAAAAATTGTATAAGTAGCATATTACTACATAAAAGTTTTCGTAAAAAGAACAAGCAGGCTAACATGTGACCCCAGTCATGGAATCAGTCGCCTCCTTTGTCTCTGGCATTGCAGTCGATCTCCACCCTAGCTGCACCAGTCTGCCTCCCAACACAGGACAGCTGCGTATTGCAAATTGGGGGCAGTCCATCACTCCCACCCACTACCTGTCGGGGACCAATACTAGGGTATCCGAAGAGGAGCTAATAACCATCAACATTGACTCGTCCGAGCAGTCAAGAACGCGATTACAGCTCCAACCGACCCCGACCCCCGAGGGTTGGCTCCGCCTCGCCCGACACCGAGGCCGCGGGATCCGCCTCGTTCGACCCCCGAAGGTTGGCTCCGCCTCACCCAACACCGAGGCCGCGGGCTCCGCCTCGTTCGACCCCAGAAGGTTGGCTCCGCCTCGTCCGACCCCCGAGGGTTGGCTCTGCCTCGCCCAACCCCCGAGGGTTGCCTCCGCCTCACCCGACACCGAGGCCACGGGCTCCGCCTCGCCCAACCCCCGAGGGTTGGCTCCACCACGCCCGACCCCTGAGGCGAGCTCCGCCTCGCCCTACACCGAGGCCACGAGCTTCGCCTCGTCCGACCCCCGAGGGTTGGCTCCGCCTCGCCCGACCCCTGAAGGTTGGCTCCGCCTCACCCGACACCGAGGCCGCGAGCTCCACCTCGCCCGACCCCCGAGAGTTGGCTCCGCCTCGCCCGACACCAAGGCCGTGGGCTCCGCCTCGTCCGACCCCCGAAGGTTGGCTCCACCTCGCCCGACCCCTGGGGCAGGCTCCGTCAGGCCCGACACCAAGGCCGCGGACTCCGCCTCGCCCGACCTCTAAGGGCGGGCTCCGCCTCACCCGACCCTTGGGTTTGGGCTCCGCCTCGCCCGGCCTCTGGGGAGGAACTCCGCCTCGCCCGATCCCGAGGCCAGGGACTCCGTCTCACCCGACGGAGACCCATACCGCCACCAACCACTCCAGGTCCAAGCGTATGTGCCTAGGTCAAAGCTATGACGGCAGGGAAGAGACTGGCACGCCTCAATGTAGCCCGCGACCCACGACGGGAAATACCTGGGGGTTCACGTCAGGAACAGCATCAGGCGTACCGGTACTGTTCTGTCTAACCCTCGTACGAACACTGACAGGCGCGTCAATTCGCCACGACGTCCGCTAGGACGGAGTGGAGCGCCAATGACCGGGAGACGACGCCTGCACGTGGCGCCAGTGACGGACAGGACCGTGACGTGAAGCTGTCCCTGTTGACGTCTACAGGGTCGGCGAGACCCGCATAGAAGAGGACCCGACGATCCTGGAGGACTTCTTCTCCTTCTCGTTCTCCCCTTTTTCCCTCCGTTGTAACCCCTGCTTTCCCTTGGCCTATAAAAGGGGAAAGCAGGGCGTCCCATTAGGGGCATCGAACAAATGATCGCAACACATCGCATCGAACCGTCGGACTCGAATCCGATCGATCCATCAAACCCCAAACACGCAGCCAAGCAGCGATCGAGCTCTCGACACCCGTTCAACCTTTCCATCAGAGACTTGGGACTTGTCCCTCTCTCTCCCGTTTGTAACCCCTACTACGAACTTTCAGTGCTAGTAACACGAGCAGCAGCAACGAACTGGACGTAGGGACATTCTGCCCGAACCAGTATAAACCTCGTGTCCTCTTAGCACACCATCCAAGCCAGACGCACAATATTAGAAATTTACTTGTTGGTGGCAACTCGAAACACCGACACTACCGGAACTATTGTTGTTGTGCTGCAAGCCACCACCACCCACCAAACACAAGTTGGCGACCACCTCATCGTTGCCACCATACCATTGCCTCCCACACTCCTACAACACGGGTCCCAGATTTACCCAAGCACTGTCCCCTAACCCCAAAACCCAAATATAATGGTAGGTGCAGGGAAATGATCGGGTTCCTAATCCGTGAGGAGATCAGCCTCATGGTAGATTAAAAACAACAGCAGCAAGGCCTTTTTGTCCCAACTACCAAGCAGGTTGGGGTAGGCTTCATGTGATAGACTTATCAGGGAAATAACGATAATATAGACTGGACGATAAGAAATATGATCCAGTGGTTGTCTGGTTCATGTAACTTCTTAACGAGCAGCACAATATACTGAGATGTAAATGAAATATTTCAAAATTTAGGTGTAATGTAGAACAGTTCAGTGCAAGCATTTGATAAGCAATACGTACCTGTCGGCACTTGCCCACCCCACTAACAGTTATTTTCCAGTCAAGTTCTTTTTGGCCAATCTCAGCATCTAGCTCATAGAGTAAAATATGCCCTAGCAATGATATATCAAACACTTTAAGTAGGTTATATACTTATATGACCTCTAATACTACAATAAGGAGTGCTCAATATAGTTTCGGGGGGCAAAGCAACGCTTTAACTCTGGAATGAACAGCCTCAGTAAAATAGCAAATGAAGTGCAAAAATGGAAAGTGCAGAAACTTTCGTAGGATAGTAATCAGAACAAAAATTGTCAACATTGGTTATAATGTATAATATCTGGTGAAATTTATCAACATAGTAAAACAGCTAAACATTTCTTTTTAGGTCAACTTCGGGGGGGGGGTCAGGAATAATCCCCACCTGATTTCATTCCACAGATACCGGTTGCCCGGGGGGTGGAGGGGCATAGCCCTTCAAGTTTACAACAAGTAATCAGCAGGTAGGGAAGGGGTGGAGATTACATAGTGAACGAATTCCTCCAGTTGCTCGCGATTGAGTAATCAGCTAAACGTTATGAACAGCAATTGGAGTGAGCCTATACTGAGAAACACTCACTCCTTATGTGAATAAGTAAATGGCTCAGTACCATACAAAGTTTTGTGAGATATTCATCAAACCAACGAAATAAGCTTTCATGTGTCCTACAATAGAGTATGTTATATGCCATGAATTGAATCATCAATGACGAATCTTACCACTTTGAAAAAGAGGACAACATCCATATATTGGCACTTAATATTCCAGTATTGCTTTTGAGATGTTGACATTTTTCTCAATGCATCAGGCGGAATAAAAAGAGTACTCGTCATAAAGTGGATCATTTGGCCGCCTTCTATTTGCATCCCTAATGGCAGAAGGATTCAGCCACTCAAATTTGCTACGCGCGCTATCAGCCATTTCATCATGATCCTTCCTTTCAATAGAACAATGAGCTGATTTCGTCTTCTTGTTCAAGGCCCACAAAGGAGGGCATTGGTTGTTGGCATTCACAGCTTGGTCTTCCTGAACTCGCTTCAGGCAAGGAATAGCTGCCTGCATTGCTGGTGTTTCTGGTTTCAGAGGACTAGAGTCAAGTTCTGGAAATAGCGTAGCAGACGCTACGTTATATTTACCGCTCGTAAGCAAGGAGGAATTCTTCGAGTGATTCTTCAATGGAGATTCATTTGCCTCAAGTTCTGCAAACAAATTTGTTGGTCTAATATACAAAGGGTCTGAAGACCCTGAGCATAGTATCTTTGAAGGATCCTCTGCGTGAGTATTATTTGAATTTTGCCCAAAGGTTGTCACCACTGCTCTAGTGTATTCACCATTAGCAGAAACCAATGAGAACTTCTTTGATGAATGCTGCAAAAGAGTTTGATCTGAACCATATCCAGTTAAAGGTGTATCAGCACCATGAGCAAGCCCTGGGAAGATTTTCTTCGAGGCAACCTGGGAAGGAGTTTGCACATCAAAGTTCTCATTTAAGGCTGTAGCCTGAATGCAATTAGTATGAGACTCTGAGAATAACTTCTTTGGATGCTCCTGAATAGGAGCTTGATTTGAGCCAAATTCTGGGAACAGTGTGCTTGCTCTAATAAATTCATCAGTGGAAGACCTCAGTGAGTGCTTTTGGGGCTCCTGAGAGGGAGCCATATCTCCACCTCCTTCTGGGGAAAGGATTGTTCTGCTTTATTCGCCATAAATAGGTCTTGAAAACAATGCGCCTGAGCACTCATTTGAGAGAACTTGATTTTCCACTGGCAAGTTTTTCCCCTCCAAATGTCTAACCTGGGAAGCATATTGATTTCTGCATAAAAAAGAATCAAGCATATTCAGGATAGAAAAATAAGGTGCAAGAGAAAGATAATCTGTTCTGAGTTCATAAGCAAACGCTTGGTCGGGCCTACGAGTTAAGGGCATGTCTGCAATGAAAAATACTACAAAGCAAAGCTATATCTGACCAAGAAAAAACACATGAGATGCCAATGCAAATCCTACTCTAAAAAACTATGGGCATGTAGCTCAGTGGAGCACAGCAGTGAATTCAAAAATCAAAATCTAATATACTTTGAGGCTAACCATGACTGAAACGGAGTTACCTAATTGCATATGTGCAATATAAAGACATACATCATGTAGAGTGGTATCTAATAACCCACAAAATGGAAGCCAGACTGATGAATCACAGGCAGAGCTGCAGTAGAAACAGATGGACAATAAATATGGTAAAATCCCTGGACAGTGGCTATTAGACACCTCAAACAACGCACATCCTTAAACCCAGCACTGATGGGTTAGATGGACAATAAATATGGTAAAATCCCTGGACAGTGGCTATTAGACACCTCGAACAATGCACATCCTTAAACCCAGCACTGACGGGTTAGATCCGCACTATCACTCGAAACCCAAAGCTCCTCCCAGCCAGCAATCCGTGCCTCAAGGGGACCCAACCAGACGGCCTAACCGACGCCCAACCAAACCCCAAAACCCTAGCCTCCCGCCACACCAACAGGGCGAGTGATTATCGCGTCCGTCCGTACCTGGCCTGCGGCGGCGGAGGGCGCACGAGCCTCTCCATGATGCCGGCGATGGACCCCATAGGGGGCCGCGGCGGCTTCTCTGGAGGCGTGCCCTCCCCGGAGGGATCCCGCCACGACGGCGGCTGCTTCTGGAGAAATGAGAGGATCGACTGCTGCTGCTGACGCCGCCGCGGTTCCATCGCTCGCTGAAGGGAGGCGCCTCCTACGCCAGGGTGGGGCAGCTACCCCAGCTACCGGCGGCGCAGAGGCACACCCTCTCCCCTCCCCTTCCCTCCCCTCCCCAATGCGATCCGGTGGCGGCGGCGGCTGGGCCCAATCGACAAGGGAGGCCAGGAAGCGGAGATGCGGAGTGGGCGAGCTCGGGGTCGGGGGAATGGGAGGGGGAGAGGCAGCGATGAGGCGGCGAGACGAGGGAAGGTGTTTGTTTGGGGGAAATTTCGAGCGGGAAATGTGGCTAGTGGGAGCGAGAAGGCCGCCCAAAGTGAAAGAGGTGACGGGTTTCACATTTTCCGCTGTCCCACATGGTTTACGTTTTTTTTTCAGATAATCAGAATGAAATACGTCTGGGTGTTTTGTTTGGGAAGTGATCCCATCCGGAATGATTTGATCCAGCGTGTCATATTTGCTCGTAAGTTCGGATGATGCTTCGATTGTACGGAGTATTTGTTAGTAGAATGGAGTGGACTAATATATTGTTTGGTTAGTGGAGTGGAGTGAACATAGGCTTCGATAATGCGCTCGTCTGGTGTGGTTTCAACTAGAAGCAGAAACCAGCTGGGCGACTGGCGTTGGAAGACAAAGACGCGAGTCATCAGAGGGACTGAAGGCGGCCTTCGTTACTGTGTTTTTGATTGGCTGAAGATCTACTGATGATTGAGGACGCTATCTGTGTGTGTAGATACTTCTATATTGTCTCTGCTATCGCTGTTCTGTTAAACCTCTTTTGTTGATGGTTAGATGCCCCATCTGAATCAGATGTGTAGGCTTGGTTCGAGTAATGCTTAGTGATCAGGTGTTAGACTGGTGATCTCTGTAGCTGTCTATCTCTTTTATGCCTCTCCTGATATGTTGATAATCTAAACATTATATTTCGGTTATGTTGGTAATGGAAATGGGGGATGTCCCTCGGTTTGAAAAAAAAATCGACTACGTAATTAAGATCGCCTTGCTGTATGGTAGTATGCTGGAGTATATAAAAAATGGTGCACTGTATCATCAAGTACTCCGTAAGCTAGCTATAATCGCAATGGATTTCGAACTCCTGTATTGTGAGTTTGTGACTTTATGAGAACCTGCAGATTCGGATGGTATATATGCGTACGTGTGTTCTGATGTTCTTCTGTGATGATATCCACTACCCTAGTATTTAGGCCGTGTTTGGCCAGGCTCCGGCTCCGGCTCCGGCTTCGTGGCAGTTCCGACGGAGGAGCCACACCAAACGCGCTGGCCAGAGGAGCCGCTTCTGCCCGTAAGACAGAGGAGTCGAAGTCTTTTTGCACGTACGGAGGCGGAGCCCGGATTTGTGGCTTCGCGGTTCCGGCTCTGGCTCCCACGACGGAGCACCGTGGGCGGAGCCCGGCCAAACACGGCCTTAGTGGTACTTATATTGCCAGCATTTGGTTCAGTTCACCATATTTTTGGGAAGAAACAGTGTGAACTCAGGTTGTGTTGAAATGAATAAGAGAGGTGTCATCCATAGTTTGCAGGTGCCTTGGTGGCTGCGTGCAGCCTCGCCTCATGTCTGCTTGGGCTCACTCATTTTATTTGGTGTAATAAGATGAATTTTTCAGAACAAGTGAAAATCCACTAGTGCTAGCTAGCTAGTTTTGGTAGCAGCATTTACAGGTGTCTTGGTGGTTCGAGCGTGCATAAAAGTTTCTGCCGTGTCGTAACAAAATTGCTCGCTTGGCGGTTGCCTGCCTCATTATTTTTGCTGTAAATGAGTTTATGAGAACTAGATTGCAATTCGTGTTTATGATTCGGCTTCGTTCAGGTAGGCTTGGTGCCAACGGGGCCCCTGGCTCGCTGAACTAAAACCTGAGATAGACACACAGGAGCAGTGCTTTGGGACTGAACTTTGAAGCTTGCACAATGTCCTTCCGTGACCGTATGGCTGACAGGCACTACGACAGAAAATAACAGTGACGGTTCAAAACGTATTTTAGTGACGGGAATAGAAGCGTCTCTAAATTTATGTCTGTGATGTGGGCAGTGAGGTTCATTCACCGTCTCTGATATAGGCATAATTCAGTGACGGTTGCAGAGAAAACCCGTCTCTGATCTATGTGACGGTTACTAGGAAACACCGTCTCTACTCTCTACTAAGAGAAAAGACACGTGCCAAAGCACAATAGGGGGCACATTTTCTTTTCTTTCCTTGCCGTTGTTGGATTGTACCTGTGCGGCCGTTCCCTACTGCGGAGTGCGGACTGCGTGTAGTACGTGTGTGTGATTTTCCTCCGATCCAGGACACGAAAGGAAGACGAGGAGCGATGTACATCGATTCGAAATTTCTACAATAAATAAAATGGAAGAGTTCCCTGAGATGTTTCACAAACTCATCGTGTATCGTTCAACTCTTCTCTGAAATATCTGTGCGCAATAATACCAGAGTTAGTAGTATGTTCCAGTTCGGCATGTCGCGGAAGATTTTGCTCCAAGTGCAACTAGCCAGAAGCCCAGAACTGCAAATGTATATTTTTTTTTAGATAGTGGAAACAAAAGTTCCGGCTTCATCCTTACTCTGGAAGGAAGAATCAGACCAATTATTACAAACTCACACTTAAAATAAAACCAAAGCACCAATCCTAATGTCCAAGGTGATAAGAGAAACTCCACCCATGAAAAACAAACACAAACATGGCAAGACTTTAAAAGCTTGCATGCCTCCACAATGGAAGTCTTGTGCTCATCCAAGCGCTGTAATTGAGTCTAGAGTTGGAGCTAATATATCCCTCAGAACAGTACCTACAAAAAAGTTTGTTTTTGGCTTTTGTTAAAAACGAAATCATTTCTTGTGAGCCAGATTGCCCAGCATTTGTGGTGGCCCGATTTTGACCATACCCCAAACAAGTGAGATACGTTTGTTGGAGGGGTAATACTAAACACCCAATGAACTGCACGCCAAAGAAAACGAGCATAATGACAATCAAAGATAAAATGTTGGATAGTTTCAAGTTTATTAAAAAACAACAAACTTTACTGCCATTTCAATTCCTTCTCGCTAGATTATCCTTCGTTAAAATTACTCCCCTTTTCAGGAACCACATGAAGATTTTGTTTTTTAGGAGTATCTTCATTTGCCATATCTCATGCGTAACTTTCAAACCATTGTTGACAAGGAACCTATACATAAAATTAACCGAAAAGGACCCATTTTTTTATGTAAACCCTAAACAGATCTATCTGGCAAATTGTTGAGCGTAACATGCACAATACTAGCAACTAAGCTATGCCATTCTATTAATTTTGTTCCCACCCAAGCCCTTCTCAAGACACAGAGCTGTTTGCAGAACCTCGACTACCGTTGCTTGCTTTTTGCGCATATATGCAGGTTTTATTTGCGTGGAACACATACTCCGTACTACGATGGACTTCCAGTTTTCTTGCCAAATTCTCATCAGACAAACAAACCAGAATAGAAGATCCGATCCGATCCTAAAGTTTCGGTTCGGCATCAATCGAATCATCATCGCCTTTTCCATAAAGTGACAATACATAAACGGAACAGTGAAAAAATCTCATCGGGGAACAAAAAGGAGAGCAAGGTAGACAGCGACGGCATCCGAGCATGATGAGTTTTGGAACATACATACAGAACGAACCGTTCCAAGAATCGCCATGCATGCAGAGTTGGCTTAAACTTATTCATCTATAAAAAAAATAACCCGGCGCACAATTTGAAATTAGCGGAATGGCCAAGAATTGAGATGAGAAATAAAAACGGTTTCTTTCTACAGTGCCCGAAATAAAGAACTCTCTATAAATATTGCCTAAAATTTATCTTCAATCTGTGACGTTCCCACAGTAAAATGACTAGGCACGTGTTGGGCCTAAACCCAAATCACAGGCGTGCGCTGGGCCACATTTCGATGGCCCAGAGGGTGTGATTTTCCACACAAGAACAGAAAAGAAAAACGAGGAGGCAGTGATTCGAAATTTCTGCTGCGCGCATAGCACCAGCAAAATGGTAGAGTTTCCTGAGTTTTTTCACAAATTCACCGTATATCTTTCGTTTCGCAGTTCATCTTTCGAATTTCCGCGCGCAATTTCAGAGCTACTCCTATCTCTCGGCCCGGCATCCTGCAGGAGATTATTGCTCCAGGTGCAACGAGGACTGCAAACATACCCAGGATTTTCTTGGAATTCCACGGCTGTTTAATTTACGGGGACGACTGGCGTCTAGACGACTCCATACGTGGGTTTGGGCTGACAATAGGAGCGTTATCCCTTCCCACCAACTGGAGTCGAACGGAAGCCTATTTCGGCCCACATAACAAAAGGGGAGAGCGTGCGCTCGCATCCGTGCCGCTATCTCCCGGTGCGCCCTCTCCACCAGCCCCCGCGGCGCCCACTCTGCAGTCAAAGAAGGATGTAAAGCAGCAGAAGGTGAGGAGAGGACACCAAGGCGAGGTGGCATAAGGCGATGAGAGAGATGCAACACCCGATCTACTTTTGAAACATCAA
Organism: Miscanthus floridulus; assembly: GCF_019320115.1. Classification (NCBI taxonomy): domain Eukaryota; kingdom Viridiplantae; phylum Streptophyta; class Magnoliopsida; order Poales; family Poaceae; genus Miscanthus; species Miscanthus floridulus. Next base: position 10,296,714 of record NC_089584.1, on the reverse strand, counting down.
GATACAACACTTAACATACGTCTGAAGACAGACGAAACACTTAAAACATGCAGACGAAACACTTGCAAAAAACACCTGAAAAGCATTGTAAAACATACACAATATCCAGATAAAATAGTTGCAACATACGTGTGAACATATGCAACATCCAAATAAGCACATTTGCAACATACATCTAAAAAACAGATGAAACATTAGAAACAGAAGTTTGCAATATATGTGTACAACCATTGCAACATATGCAACATCCCAATCTACTTTTGCAACATCCATATGAAACAGTTGCAGCATATATATGAAACATCTGAAACACTTGAAACATAGGCGTGCAACATGAGTTTTTCACCCTTCTTCTTCCGTACGACGCAACGCATAGCAGGGGAACAACTGGTTTCGGCCAGCGGGCGGCCGAGATGGTGGCGCAGCCAGTTGCGCCTGCGCCTAGCCTGGGCTCGGCCAGGGACGACCCCCCTCTCCTGGCCTGGGTACGGCGGAGGACGAGGTACGGCATGGCGCGGCGGAGGATGAGGCACGATGTGGCGTGGCGGGGGACGGAGGTGCCGTGAGGGATGGGTGTGCTGTGGGGGATGGCGGTGCGACACGCCGAAGTGGGGCACGACCACTCATAAAGAAACGACTTTCGGTTCGCACCTTTAGTCTCGATTGTATTGGGGTTCGGGACTAATGTGAGCATTAGTCCCGGATCTAAAGTTTATAGGCACCAAAAACCTTTTTTTATCCCGGTTGGTAACACCAATCGGGACTAAAAGTCATCATTTAGTCCCGATTGGTGTTACTAACCTGGACTAAAGGTCCTCCAACTTTTAGTCCTGGTCGGTAACACCAACTGATCTTTTAATCCTGGTTGGTGTCACTAACCCGGACTAAAGGTCTCCCACCCGAGACTAAAGGTCCCCCACGGATGAATTCAAAAGGAGAGCGTCCAGGACTTTGTCACATGTGATGTGCAGTTTAATTGGTAAGGAAGCTACGCGCGAGGAAGGGGTCTTGGGTTCGAACCTCACACACCGCAAGAGAGGTCTCATAGGATTTTAACTATTTTTTTTAGTTCGGATGATGGGCTTTAGTTCCGGTTACGGGATTAAAGATCCAAACCTTTAGTCTCAGATCCGCAATCCTGGTTAGAAAATCAGGACTAAAGCTAGTTTTCAATCGGGATTGAAACCCACCGGTGCACTAGTGGACGTGGAATGCCGGCAGCAGCACCGAAAAGTGGGCGTGGCGTGGCGCATAATGGGATGTGCGAAAGAGACGATATGAGACGAGCGTGGAGAGTTTTTTTTTAAGAGAGGACGTTCGGACGGACGGATGCGTGCGGCGGAACATTAGCGTTAATCTATTGTGACAAGCGAACTGCAGGCTCCTTCCGATCCTAAAGTTAATTTTGGTAATAAAGGAGAAAAAAATGCTCGATATATACATAGCTCTCTAGCGGGTATCTCGCCTTTTCGTGGGCTCGGCTGTCAAGCTGTGACGAAATCTCAACGGAATTAACGGTGAGCTGAGGTCGGCATCGACGAGTTAGGCCACGGCTGCCTAAACGCTGGTGGACCATCATCTAGTCCGTGTCCTCATCGGGAAGAAAACAAAGAGCCAAGGTACTGCATGACAGCGACAGGATCCAAACACCCCGGCCCCGATGAGGTTTGGACACTAGCCACCTCAAAGTCTGGTCAGGCCTTGTTTTGATCCCATCAAAGTTCCAAGTTTTTTCACTCTCTCTCCATTATATTAATTTTTAGCCGTTTGCATGGAGTATTAAATGTAGGTAAAAAAAATAACTAATTATACAGTTTAGTTAAAAATCACGAGATGAGTCTTTTGAGCCTAGTTGGTCCACGATTAGACAATATTTGACAAATAAGACGAAAGTGGTACTATTTATCAGGTTGAAAAAAGTTACAATCTAAACAAGGCCTCAGCAAGATTACCCATGCTTTCAGTTTCAGAGCGACTTACTTAGGCCTCGTTTAGATTGTAAGTTTTTTCACTTTCTCTTCATTATATTAAATTTTTGGACACATGCATAGAGTATTAAATATAGATAAAAAAATAACTAATTACACGATTTGATTGTAAATTACGAGATAAATCTTTTGAGCCTAATTAGGCTATAATGAAATAATAATTATCAAATACAAACGAAAGTGCTATAGTATCAAATACTGATTTCTAACCTCAAACTATACAAGGCCTAGGAGCTGTTTGGTTGCTGGCCGACGTGCGTCACGCCACACCTGCGGCTGCCACGGAGAGCAAGGCTGGTGTTTGGTTCGCTGCGCACACAAGCCATGCCACATACTGCGGTGGCCACCGGTCTGCGGCTGTTGCTTGGTTCGTGTGAAAGCTATGGCGGCCACAACTACTCCCAGCACAAAATCACATAAGCCTTTGTTTAGTTTTACCCTAACTTCCAAAAAGTTACTACAGTACCTGTCACATCGAATGTTTATGGCCCGTGCATAGAGCATTAAATGTAGACGAAAAGAAAAACTAATTGCACAGTTTGGTGGGAAATTGCGAGACGAACGTTTTGAACCTAATTGATCCATGTTTAACCACTATTTGCCAAATAAAAACGAACGTGCTACAGTAGCCCCAAAATCCAAATTCCTACAACTAAACACAGCCTAACACCTGTGGCACCGAAATCTGTCGCATAAGTGCATGTTTAGTTTCCAAAATTTTGCAAAATTTTTCAAGATTTCCCGTCACATCGAATCTTTGGACACATGCACGAAGCATTAAATATAAATAAAAAATAAAACTAATTACACAGGTTAGACGAAATTCACGAGATGAATCTTTTAAGCCTAATTAGACTATGATTGGACATTAATTGCCAAATAACAACGAAAGTGCTACAGTACCATTTTCCAAAAAAAATCGCCAACTAAACAAGGCCTAACCTTCAGCGCTGCTGTTGCTGCAGCATGGCGGGCCACAGCCACAGACCGAAAAGCTTGACGGCGTCACACATGGCGTGGCAAGCTTCGGCGGGCAACCAAACATCCCCTTAGTTACGGTCACAGCTCACGTGACGCGGTTATGGCACATCAAGCAGATAATCAGCATGTTCGTTTGTTGGTTTCAGTCAGGGCTTATCAGTCCATCAATAGTGTTTTCCTCTCACAACAAACCATCACCAGCCAAGCTTATCAGCCCAGAAACCAACCAGCGAACAGGTTAAATAGTCTTATTAACAGTCGGAACATGCAACATGATCACGTTCTTCGTTCCGAGAACGTAGTTTCAAAAAAAAAAATTGAAAATATGTATAGCTCTATGTTCTCATTTTTTTTCCAGCAACACGGCTGCTAAGGATAAGACTACCGTACCGGTGTCTCCGTTGCAATTACGGAATGATGACAGCCGTCGGCAGAACAATTGGAGCGAGCTTGCCGTATACACAACGTACAGTTCGTCATCAGTTTTTTTTTCCTTCTATAAAGATCGAAACGCCATACAAAGTTGGCTTAAACTTCGTCTAAAAAATGTAATCAGGCGTGCGATTTTAAATTAGCGGAACGCTGAAAAATTGACGCATGAAGATTTGGACTGTTGGTCTTTGGTCTACTGGAGGCGACGCTTTGTCGCTATAAAAAGGTGCAAGCCAGTCGTTCGCATCCGTGGCAACTGGTAAGAGCTCGCTCGCTCAGGTTCAGCTCAGGCGCTCAGATAGTCAGCTCATTGAGGGGAGGAAGGCTCGGGTTGTTGGGCCAGCCATGGCGACGCGATGGCAGCGCTGCGCGCAGCAGCTCTCTTCCCACCCGTACCACTCCGCGATATCGTCCTCGCCGTCCTTCTCCCTCGGCGCGCGCGGCGACGACGACCACGACGGTGATTACGCCGCCGCCGGCAACAGCCTCGCGCCTCACGACGGCGGCGGCGGCGGCGTCGCCGACGCGCTGGCCTCGCCTCGGATGCCCGGCGAGCTGCCCCCGGGCGCGGTCTCGGCGTCCGACCGCTTCTTCGTCTCGCCGGCGCCCACGGCCTCGCTCGTCGACGACGACGCGGCCGCGGGCGAGGCCCTGCGAGGAGCGGCGGTGCTGGTGGAGACGTACTCGAGCGACCCCAGGGCGGAGTTCCTGGAGTCCATGGCCGACATGGCGGCGGCGTGCGGCGCCGAGGGGATGCCGGAGCCGGAGTACCGGGAGTTCATGGAGGAGCTCCTGTCCTGCTACCTGGACCGCAACGACCGCGGCGTCCACCGCCACGTCCTCGCCGCCTTCGACGACCTCACCGCGCGCCGGTGGCCGCACAAGCGGAGGAGGCCCATCCTGGGACTGATGAAGATGAATCCTTGTGTTTCTGGCAGATGGTAACCATCAGATAGTTCGTCAACAAGCAGCTGTGGAGATTTATTTTTACTTTCTCGCAAGTACAGTATAAAATTAAATTTTACTGGTTCATTCACAACTAGCTAGAGGTGTGTACCCTGGCTCAATTCACAAATATATATAGCAAGTTAAAGTGCCATGTTAATGAGAGAGTGCCACCTCATCGCATATAACTCTACCTTCTAAGATACATATTTTTTTTTTATAAATCTAGATATAGCATATATATATATATATATATATATATATATATATATATATATATATATATATATATATATATATATATATAGATGTATGTAAAAGTTTTGTATCTAATAAAAAGATAAAAAAATGGAGAAAGAGCTTTCTAGCGCCCAAATGTCCGGACGCCGTGCTTGCAGTCCGTTTTCCCGCGCCCATGCGGTGCCTGCGCTGCACCCGAACGTCACCAGCATCAAGAAGAGGGGGAGGGGGTGGCGGATGCCCAGCCGGCGCCGGAGGAGGAGGAGACACCGAGGCAAGGCAGCAGAAAGCGAGAAGGGAGATGCAACACCCGATCTATTTTTGAAACATCAAGATAAATAAAAACAATTGCAACATAGTCTGAAGACAGATGAAACATATGAAACATGCATATGAAACAGTGGCAAAAACTCTTGAAAACCATTGTAAAACATACGTAATATCCACGTAAAAACACTTGCAACATATGTGTGAAACATATGCAACATCCTAATAAACACACTTGCAAACATACGTCTGGAAAAACAGATAAAACATTAGGAACAGAAGCTTGTAACATACGTTAGAAACATCTGAAAATACTTGAAACATACGCTTGCAATATGCATTTTTCACTCTTCTTCTTTAGCACGACGCAACGCAGAGCGGGGGATGGGCAGCCGCGCTATCGTGGCCCCTTCTAGAGGTGAGCGTAGGGGGCGGCGGGGACAGGCCGCCGGCGAGCTTTGGCCGCGCTGCGGGTCGCTGTTGGGTGGAGAGGGAGGCGGGGACATGCGCCGGCGGGCTCTGCCCCGGCGAGGCCTGAGAGGAAGGGGCTGGCCACAAGCACAAGCAGCTGCCGCTCGGGCGGGGCCGGCGAAGAGCTTTGGTCGGGCGTGGGACGGAAAGAAGGGCCCAGCGGGCTTAGCGGTGGACGTTGGCCAGCAAAGACGCCGTGGAGAGTGGGACGAGCGGATGGCCACATGGAGAGAAAGCACGTCCAGATGGGGCGGACGTCCGTGGCCAAGCATTATCGAAATAGTCAAGTACTTGAAAACACGGAAGCGTGATTGCTCCGACTTTGTTTTGTCCTTTTGTCCTGCACGCAATTTCGAGGCAACAGATGTCCGTATCTTGATTGAATTCGCTTTTAACAGTCGCTTGAGTCGGTTCATAAATGTACAGCAAGGACCACGGTCTAGTTTCAAAGACTACCCCGGGTAAGCCCTGATACGAGCAGTCGTTCATCAAAGAGCCTCCATGTACAGAACTGCCATGTACACAGAGATGATGGCAATAATAAATATAAAAATATTGCAGGCTTACATAAGCCTGCTTAACTGAAGTATTTTACAGCAGGTCGCGCAGTGCAATAATCAGAAAAAGCATTCAACAGCTAGATTTTTGGGTGCTCCAGTGGTGATGCGTCGCAGTCTAGACGCATATGTACAGATCACCATACAAGTGGGTCAGAGGTGTTCCCATGACTTTGTAAAGATAGCTCATCAGCAATGGGAAAAATGCTGGTGCTGTCTGCGTCTGATTTCAGCCAGCCGGTACAAGTAAGGATGGCAACGGGTATATACCCGTCGGGTATCGCCGGAACGTTCTCTTCCCCGCTACGGAGAATTTATCCCGTCCCTATCCCCATTAACTGTCTCGGGTATAGATTATTGCCCATCCCCGTACCCGTCGGGTATCGGTCGGGTAACAGATACCCGACGGGTACTGCATACCCAATAAACAAGGACACTTGGGGTCGCAGCTTTGCAATCGGAGACGTTTCTTCTTCACCCGGGTATAAGTGTCGGAGTCTCGGAGATGCCGAGGAGAAGGAGCGAGGTTGCGAGGAGGACGAGCAAAGGTGGCAGAGAGACCGAACTGAGGAAGCGAGGGGCACGAGCGCTCGTGAGACAGGCGTGCTTGTGCTGCTGGCGGAGATGGTGAGGAAAAATTGAACGAGGGTTCCTAGAACACACAAATTATATATATGACTGTTCAGATTTGGACCAAAATATCTATGTTGAGCTTCTTTGGGCCTAATACTCGCATGACAGCTCAAATAGTCGGGTTCCCCAACGGGTAACGGGTACGGGTAAACAGGGAACGTTCCCGTACCCGCTATGCCCGTCGGGTATGGATTCTTGCCCATTTAGATGCCCGCGGGTAAAGATATGATCACATCCCCGTCCCCTAATGGATCAAATACCCGTCGGGTATCGGGTATCGGGTCCCCGTTGCCATCCTTGGGTACAAGTGGAAGTGGCTAGTGACGCTAAACCTGTGACCTAAATAAATATGTTAGTGTAGATATAGATATAAGATTATGTGCTGATTTGTCAAAAGATGTTAGAAAGAAAAAAGAAAAGGAAAAATAATGGTATGCTCTTTTATTTAGTGGTCCATCTAATAAAAGCCCATTAATTCAGCCCAAACCCACATCTCGCCACACCCATACGTTTCTTCATCTTCCTCGCAGCGCCGGCGCACACAGCCTGACAGCCGCCGCCGTTTCTTCGTCTTCCTCGCAGCGCCGGCACTCCATCTTCCGCTCCCTCCCCCACTCGCGCTCGGCACGCAGGCGACGGAGGCGGCGCTCAGTCTCAGGCTCTCAGCGACGGCGGGGCAGTCCCAGGCTCGGCGGCGGCGTCAGCGGCTCCCTCTCCCGCCTCTCGCCAGTAGCCTCGCGCCCTCGCCTCCGTCCCCCGCACACCGGCCGGCGACCCTGCGTACTCACCTCCCTCTCCCCTCCCGCCTCCTCTGGATCGTCGACGGCGCCCGGCCCCTGCGGCTGCGCCGCGCGCGGCCGCCGGGCAGCGGGAGCCACCCTGCCGCTGCTCCACCAAGGCTGTCGCGCCGCTTTGGGAGCGCTTATGCCCCATAGCGAAGCTCTACGCGTCCGCTTAGCGCTTCAGCGCGCTGAAGTGTGCGCTTAGTGCCGCTTTTTGGAACCCTTTAAAGATTTATCGGTACTTTCAAATAGCTGTGATGTCAAGTATAACCAATGCCAAGCAAGCATAACACAGTAGGATTTTCAAGTTTTAGCCACAGGATTGCAAATTGCAGTATATATATTTTTTGCTTATTATGTTCTAGAAAATATAATCTTAAGAAACATTAGCATAGGGTATTTTTAATCCCCCGTTCCAATTGAGTAGCTGATATTTTATTGCATGCTCTGAACTTCGTGATGTCTTGCTGATTGTGCTCATTGGCTAGACTTGTTTATGTAATGTTTCGTTTACCTTATTATGCAGTATTGTTCAGATACACTGAGACTTCTTTCTTTGGGTTCTTGATCTCCTGACATGTCTAGCTGTATAGGACGATCATGTTATTCTGCTCATCTACAATCATATCAAACTACTAATTGTTGTCATGGTTCAGCTACCTGTCATGTTTGCTCTGAACTATCCATTATCTAGTTTGGAGGATCAATCTGATGCACTTTTCAAGAGAAACTACTCATAATTCCCCTTCAGAGTGGAGTTCTAGAGGTCCTGTTTGTTTGTGTTTAAGAGTCAGGAACTACACATCTAGTACCTGCAAGTCTACGGCCAGTTTATTCTCCATCCCCTCTCTTGTATTCCCTTCCTGTCCCCTCTCCTGTAGTCAAATTGTCTGGTCACTTGGGCTGGTTGTGGAGGGGGAGCCAGTAGCTACAGCAGGTTGCCTGCCTGCTGGAGTGTTTGGCTTATTGGAAATCTAGAAAAGATGAGCAAAATGGCACAATGCAAGAATGAAGGGCAATTTTAATGCTAGTGCTATGTTGCTACTGCTTTTAATATGCCTTTTTTTATTTATTTATAAAAAACTTTGTGTGTGAAAAAGCAGTATCCATATCCTCCCTATACCCATACATGTATATTTATCCATGCTGCATGGTGTTTATAGTTTATAATACATAGGTGCCAAGAGCCTGTACTTTATCTATGTGTGCAGCATTGATTGTTTTGCATGTCTCGTTTTATAAGGCTAATTGATCTTTTGTAGCTTTTGTATCCTAATGCATAACTTTAGAAGCTGTATACCATTAAGTTATTGTGATTATTTTGACAGGATTTTGTTGTTTTGGCAGACTAATTCTCCAGGAAAGATGAGCTTGATATCCCAGAACGCGGCCCAGAAGCGCCGCCTCAGGAAAAGTGAATCTGATGATGGCAATGACGAGGACATTGGCTCTCTGACCACCATAGATGCAGAGGTTGGGAAGGAAGCAAAGTTGAAGAATTACAGTAAGGAAAGGAAGAAGAAAAGGACGGACTAAGGTGCAGGAGTCCCAGCAGAACAAAGAGGAAGAGGAGATGCGGCAGCTGGAGAGCTCATTGTTTGGTTCCCTTTATGCGCCACTGGAGTTTGGCACTGAGGTTGGGGCTGCAGTAGTAGCTCCTGACCGGGATGCGCCTTTGTTTTTCACAGATAGGTCCGCTGGTGGTGGCATGGATTACTTTCCAATATATGAGGAGGATATGGCCCATGAGGATGAGGAAGACGTGGTGGGTATCAAGGGGAGGAAGCCTGTATGGGTGGATGAGGAGGAAGAAAGGACAGAGGTGGACATCGTGAAGGTTTCAAGGTTGAGGAAGCTGAGAAAAGAGGAAAATGAGCATTTGATTTCAGGGAAAGAGTATGAGGCCAGGTTGCGTGGTCAGCATGCCAAATTGAACCCCTTCACTGGCTGGGCTGATATGGACAGGAAAACTTCTCTTCCTGTTGTGTCAGATGGTGAGTCTGATGATGAGGGTTGTGTCGATAATATCCTTCAGAATAACGATGAGCTTGTTGTCAAGGATACTGTCAAGCTCTTACCTGGGATGCTGGAGTTCTCAAGGCTCGTTGATGCCAATATCCAGGATCCATCAAGTGGTCCTATCAATTCAGTGCAGTTTCATAGGAATGGGCAACTGATGTTTGCTGCAGGTTTGCACAAGCATCTCAGTTTTTTCCAGATTGATGGAAAGAGAAACCCCAAGATCCAGAGCATATTTATTGGGGACTGTCCAGTACACAAGGCCTCATTTCTGCCTGATGGCTCTGAGGTGATCCTATCAGGCAGGAGAAAGTTCTTCTACTCATTTAACCTGGTGAATGCTGCTGTTAGCAAGATTGGACCTTTGACAGGGCGTGAGGAGAAAAGCCTGGAGAGCTTTGAGATATCACCTGATTCGAGAACCATTGCTTTTGTCGGTAACGAAGGGTACATCCTTCTTATTTCTGCCAAGACAAAGCATCTCATTGGAACCCTCAAGATGAATGGAAGCGTGCGTTCACTGGCTTTTGCGGATGGTGGAAACCAGCTGCTGAGCAGCGGTGGAGATGGCCATGTTTACCACTGGGATGTCGGAACGAGGAAGTGCATCCACAAGGCTTTTGACCACGGTTCCCTGGCTGGCATTTCGCTTTGCACCTCGCAGGACAGCTCTTTGTTTGCCACAGGCTCCACCAGCGGCATCGTGAATGTGTACAAGAGGGACGATTTTCTTGGCGGGAAGAGGAAGCCACTGAAGACAGATCGAAAATCTGACCACTGACATTGGCGAAATGAAATTCAACCATGATGCCCAGATCTTGGCTATCAGCTCAAGGAAAGAGAGGAATGGGATGAGGCTTGTGCATGTCCCGTCGTTCAACGTGTTCCAGAACTGGCCAGGGCCTCGGTTCAGCCTTCACCATCCACGGCGCCTGGATTTCAGCCCTGGCAGCGGGTTCTTGTCTGTCGGACATGCAGGTGGAAAAGTCCTGCTATACAAGCTTCACCACTATAAAAACGCATGAAACTAGGATGGTTACTTGGCAAAACCCAGTTTTGACATTACATTTGTACTCTTGAACACTCCATGAATCAAGTGTATGCTGATTCATTCCAGTCATTGTGCTTTACGCTTTGCTGCCACTGATTTCAGAAGTGTATGCTGATTTCAGAAGGGCGGGCCTGGTGCAAGCGGTAGAGTCTTACCGCCTGTGACCGGAAGGTCCCGGGTTCGAGTCGCGGTCTCCTCGCATTGCACAAGCGAGGGTAAGGCTTGCCACTGACACCCCTTCCCCAGACCCCGCACAGAGCGGGAGCTCTTTGCACTGGGTACGCCCTTTAAAGAGATTTCAGAATTTCAGTTTCCTGTTGGTAAACTAGGCTAATATATGGAAGTAATCCTGGAGGCTGGAGCCATGTTATGTGAGTATACAGGGGTATGTTCATTGCATTCTGAATCTGAATCCTTTGGATTGGATGTATGCAAGCATCGTTATTGTTTTGTGCGCCATGTTATGACTTATAAGCATCATGTCGGCTGTTACCATCAGTAAGGATGTTAACTGAATTTCTGTGTTGTGTTGATCGTCCAATGCGGATGTTCACAATGTCGGTTGTTGCCATCAGTAAGGATGTTAACTGAATTTCTGTGTTGTGTTGATCGTCCAGTGCGGATGTTCTCTAAAGTGATGCGGTACAAAGTTTTTAGGTACTGGACCTTTCATCGGCAATGGCAACGGTCCAGCCTGTACCAGTACCAGCCATCTTCCGATCAATTTTTTGAAGTAAAAAGCGGACTACAAAAGTGCACGAGCCCCTGAACAATTGCCAACAACCAAGATGATCATTTTTTTGGAAGTACTCAATTTTATCTTTCAATGTGATTGGAACGCAATCAATTGACACAGAACGGTACATCTCCATTTCTCATTCTGAAGCATGTGAAGGTTTTGAAGGGCGCCAGAAGGGAAATGTCACCATGGATGAACTGGAACGTAATACTGTTCCTGAAAATCTCTGAAGTTAGCACAGATTGATATCAAAGGAAATGCAGCTGCCAGGAACATTCCTTACCAAAATGGTTCAATGGTGAAATGTTCACCTGAGAGTTGTGCAAATTTGTAGTGTAAAAGTTCACCTGAGATTATTAATATATTTCTGGTAAAATCAAGATTCGAGACTTAGGTATCAGAAACACACCAGCTTATATAATAACTTGGAGGATATGACTGAAAAATCATAATGGTTCACAATCACAACACTAATCGCGGAAAAGAACACAACTAATGTAGTCAACCTTTCAAAAGGATGCAATAAAAAAAGATCGATTGTTTCTTATTTTCCTAATGATAGGAAGAAAAACTGTGAAATGACAGAAATTTTGATCAATAAGTCATTCTGCCTGCCAGCATCTTCGTGTTCCATTTCCTCGATAACGTGTTAGTGTGCACCGAAACGGTAATGAGACAAGCCAGATAATCATCCATAGTCTATATGACTATATATAACAATACAATACAATGATAAAGCACCAATTGGTTTTAATCAGACTGAAGGAAGGCTTGGCCATCATTCTATCATGCAATATGATCCTGTAGTCCCAGGCATCTTTTATAATGGCTCACAGGAAATTGTCTCCACCCCTGAAGCCCGACGAAGCTCCAACTTTGTTTCAATGACGGGAGCAACAATGACATGAAGATCGAGAAAAGATGGTGAGAGAGAAAACATGCTTTTCTTCTTGGACCCAGGCTCTATAGGTGAGAGCAACTTGTCGACCTTAAAGTGTGAAGGAGCAAGTCTTATCACACTAAAAATAGGTTGGAGTAGGTCCTATCCTCACATTAAATATATAGGAGCAGTATAGATACGTCCATTACGAACGCTCTTAGGTCTCCTTAAAAATGAAAGATTTTTTTTCCTACAGCAGCCCTAAAAAGATTGCTTTCTCTCTCACGAAGCGAAGACTCAGACTGCACTAGAAAATTTTAACCGCCACGCGTGGACTCTATTTTTTGACTGGATTCTCTCTCTTGATTGAATTAGCTTTATGCAGTCGTTTGAGTCGGTTTACAGCAAGGACGATGATTCGGTTTCAAAGACTACCGGAGCCCTGATACGGGCAGTCGTTTGTCAAAGAGCCTGCATGTACAGAACTGCCATGTACACAGAGATGATGACAATAAATCAGGATTAGATAAACCTGCTTAACTGAAATTGCAGAGGCAAGCTACTCAAACAAAAGCACCAACATATATATTTTACAGCAGGTCGCACAGTGCAACCATCACCCTATTTGCTTGATCGTATTAGCCATGCTTATCAGCCATGATACAGTGTTTTTCTCTCACAACAAACCAACATCAGCCGGCTTATAAACCACAGAAACGACCAAACGAACAGGGCGATTTTTGGGTGCTCCAGTGGTGATGCGTCGCAGTCTAGACACATGTACAAATCACCATACAAGTGGGTCAGTGGTGTCCCCATGACTTTGTGAAGATAACTCATCAGCAATGCGCAAAATGCTGGTGCTGTCTGCGTCTGATTTCCGCCTGCCAGTACAAGTGGAAGTGCCTAGTGACGCTAAACCTGTGGAATTTCAACCGCTTCCACAAGGCAAAATGCACAATACCGCATGACTAACTGAACCTCAGTTAAATTACTCAGTTTCATCCTCTGAGTCAGCAACAACCTGTGCAAGATCATCTTCAGAGCCAGAGAAAGCAGTGTCAGGCTGCTTGGAGACAGGCGTGGGCCTTTGCCTCAGTGTTTTCTTCGTCATTGGTGGAGGGGTGATCTGACCTGGATGCATAGTCCCTTCATCATTCTTCATGTTTCTTTGACTCCGAAGGAGCCCTGGCCGAGGCTTGTCATTTGCCAAACGGGCAGCAAGACGGGTTCTCTTGCGCGGTACAAACACATCCTCCTCTTCCATGTCGCTCTTGTAGGAATCAGAAGCATTATTTTCTCCATCACTGTCAGCAGAGCTGGCATCCCTGTCATTATAGTCTCTGTCTTCCTCATCACCAGAGCTCAGATCACTTAGATACTTGGCATCCTCCTGTCCTCCATTTTTGTTGTTTTCAGAACTGATGTCAGATCTTCCATTGGCACCTTTGTCTCCATGATGTGAAGCACGTTTCTCGTTTCTCTTTTGTTCCTGCCTGATAGATATGTACATTAGGCAAGTGTATATTAGGCAAGTCTATACTTAGTGTGATTAGCACCTGCCATGTATTGCATGTACACTCAGCCATATTGGCCATATATATGAAGGTCACCCCTCCACGTTGGGTGTGTGGTGTTTCCCCTAATCTCTCTATTATTCTACATGGTATCAGAGACCGCGATCAATTAGATCCCGGACCTTCTGCTTCCGCCTCTTTACCTCTCCCGGCGGCTGTCATCCAACGCCGTCGTCCACCTCAAGTTGTGCGCCGCTCCTCCTTGTGCCTGCCGCCGCTCGCGATGCCTGACAACGCCGACGCTGTCGCGGCCGCAGCTGCTACCGCGGCACCATCACCGACGCAGGCTGTCGTCGTCCACCCCTACACTGCCGTCAACGTAAAGACCCACATTCCGGTGACCCTGGAGATGAAGAATCCCAATTTCACGAAGTGGGCTTCCTTCTTCAAGGCATTGTGTGGGAAATTCAGTCTTCGTCCCCACATCGACGGGCCTGCTCCTCCTCCCGCTGAAGATCCATCGTGGGACATTGCCGAGTGCACTGTCCGCGGTTGGATCTTGAACACCGTCGACGACTCGGTTCTTGATCTTGCCATCACCGACGAGAACCAGTCCACCCGCGAGCTGTGGGTGGCGATTGAAGGCCTCTTCCGCTCCAATCGCGCGCCCCGGGCTGTCTTTCTGCTTGAGGAGTTTCACTCCTTGAAGCAAGGCGACACGACGATCGACGAGTACTGCCAGCGGCTCAAGATCAAGGCCGCCGCTCTTCGGGACGTCGGTCACACCGTCGAGGACTCCCAGCTCGTCCTCAGCCTTCTCCGCGGCCTCCACCCGCGCTACACCGCCACCGCCGACGACATCACCAACTCTGTCGAGCTACCATCCTTCTCCAGGGCGCGAGGGATGCTCTCCCTCAAAGAGCTGCGTCTCGCCAATGACGAGAAGACCACGGCTGCCTCTGCCATGATGGCCGCCTCTGGTTCCACCCGCACCTCTCCAGGGTGCCGCTCCTCCTCTGGTGTCACCACTGGCGCACCTCCCAAGGGCCCCGCGGGTGGCAAGAGAGGCAAGGGCGGCAAGAAACAGGGCAGCTGGCGCGGCCAAGGCACCGGCGAAAGCTGGCAGCAGGGCAGCGGCAGTGGTCAGAAAGGGGGCAACCGCCCCATGGGGCCATGGATTTGCTACAATCCATGGGCCTCCCAAGGCGGCATTCCCCCTCCAGCCGGCGGCTGGCAGCAAGGCAACAGCCCTGGCGGCTGGCACCCTCACGGTCGCCAGGGCCTCATGGGTGCAAGCCCGCAGGCCCACACCGTTTTCGCTCCTGCTCCGGCATCTCCATCCACTCCAATGTGGAATCAGGCCGGCCTCATCGCCGCTTTGAACCAGATGGCGCTCCAGAACTCCGGCTGGGTCATGGACTCCGGCGCCACCTCCCACATGCACAACTCAAATGGTATACTCCTCTCTCGTCAACCCTCTTCTATCCCATCCATCACAGTTGGCAACGGTCATCATCTTCCTGTCTCTTGCTCCGGCAATTCAACATTACCAGGCTACACGTCCCCCTTTTCACTTCGCAATGTTCTAGTTGTCCCCTCTCTAGTGCGTAACTTACTTTCAGTTCGCCAATTCACTCGTGACAACCATTGCACTATTGAATTTGACGCGTTTGGTTTTTCTATTAAGGACCTGCAGACCAGACGCATGATTCTTCGCTCCAATAGTTCCGACGGCCTCTACACCGTCCCTGCCACGCCACATGCCAACCTCGCCACCTCCACCGACCTGTGGCATCATCGTCTTGGTCATCCAGGAGCTGCTACCCTACATTTGCTTAGACAAAATAATTCCATTTCATGTAATAAATCAGCTCATACTCTGTGTCACTCGTGTCAACTTGGCAAGCATGTGCGACTGCCTTTTGGAACTTCCAGTTCAGTTTCATCTCTACCCTGTTGAGCTTATACACTGTGATGTTTGGACGTCCCCGGTTACTAGTATTTCTGGTGCACAGTACTACCTTGTCATCCTCGATGACTTCACCCACTTTTGTTGGACCTTCCCTCTAGTCCACAAGTCCAAGACAGCCACTCACATCATTAATTTCTGCGCCTTTGTCCACACACAGTTCAGCCTTCCTGTCAAGGCTGTTCAGGCTGATAATGGCATTGAGTTCGTTAATAATGCCCTCGCCACCTTCTTTGCCTCCAGCGGCATTCACTTATGACTCTCCTGCCCTTACACCTCCCCTCAAAACAGCAAGGCTGAACGTATCATCCGTTCTCTGAACGACATATGCCGCACACTGCTCATCCACGCTCACATGCCGCCCAAATACTGGGCAGAGGCGCTAGCTACAGCCACATATCTCCTCAATCGGCGCCCCTGCTCAGCCATTCAGCATAGAGTCCCCTATGAGCAATTCTTCCAGCAGCCCCCAGACTATACCATTCTTCGTGTCTTCGGTTGCCTCTGCTATCCCAACCTCACCGCCACTTCTAAACACAAGCTGGCCCCTCGTTCCACCGCTTGTGTCTTTCTCGGATATCCCTCTTCACACAAGGGTTATCGATGTCTCGACCTCACAACTAGACGGATCATCATCTCCCGTCATGTTGTCTTCGACGAGACGCATTTTCCGTTCAGTACTGACCCCACCAGTGTGCTCCCGAGCTCTCTGGACTTTCTTCTTACAGGTCCTACCTGCGCCGGTGCCCCGCACTACTGCCATGCGACACTCCCTGCGGTCGCTCCGTCGCCAGCCGACGCTGAGCAGCCACAACACCGAGCTCACTTGGAGGAGCTCGTTGAGGACCCCGCCATTCTACACATTGGCTCGGTTCTTGCCACTGCCCCGGCTAGTCCTGCTCCGACCGGCCCTCCACCTCTACGGGTCTACGCTCGGCTGGCAGTGCTGGTGCTCCTGCACCGGCCGGCTCCTAAACCGCTCTCTACACCGGCTGTGGAGGTTCCCCCGCCAGCGCCCGCTGTTTCAGTACAACCGGACTACCTGCTCCAGTTGTGGCGGCCTCTCTGAACACCTCCGCCTCCTCCGCCACCTCCTACCTTGAGCCGGCCTGTGACGTGCCTCCTAGACAGGCTCGCTGAAGCCTGTTGATCGTTACGGCTTCCCACCGTCTGCTCACGTCGTCACCTCCTCTACTGCCTCGCCTCTTCCCTGTGACTACAGAGGGGCCCTTGCCGACCCCCAGTGGCGCGCGGCTATGGCTGAAGAGTACTAGGCTCTCGTCGACAACAACACGTGGCGACTCATTTCCCTGTCCTCCCGACGCCAACGTGGTCACAGGCAAGTGGATCTTCAGGCACAAGTTCCACTCCGATGGTACACTGGCTCGTCACAAGGCTCGCTGGGTCGTCCGCGGCTTCACCCAGTGCCACGACGTCGACTACGACCAGACGTTCAGTCCCGTCGTCAAGCCTGCCACCATTCGGGTCGTCCTCAGCATCGCTGCCTCTCGTCGGTGGCCTATCCACCAGCTGGACGTGAAGAATGCCTTTCTTCACGGTCACCTGCATGAGACGGTCTACTGTCAGCAGCCCCCCGGCTTCGTCGACCCGGCGCGTCCCGACGCCGTCTGTCTCCTTCAGCGCTCCCTCTACAGCCTCAAGCAGGCCCCTCGGGCGTGGCACCAGCGTTTCGCCACGTACGTTCGACAGCTCGGTTTCGTCGCCTCTGCCACCGACACCTCCCTCTTCGTCTTCACTGAGGGCGGTACCAGTGCCTACTTGCTACTGTACGTCGACGACATCGTCCTCACGGCTTCCTCGGACGCTCTGCTCCGCCGAATCATCGACCGACTTCACTCTGAGTTCGCCATGACGGACCTTGGGGAGCTACATCACTTCCTGGGGATCTCAGTCACTCGCTCCTCCAACGGGCTCTTCCTTAGCCAGCGGCAGTACACGGTGGACCTTCTTCAGAAGGCAGGCACGGCCGAGTGTCACTCCACGTCGACACCCGTTGACTCTCGTGCCAAGCTCTCTGCCTCGAAGGGCGCTCCCGTCGCCGACCCTGCCACGTACCGGAGTCTGGCTGGCTCTCTCCAGTACTTGACGCTCACTCGCCCCGACCTGGCGTACGTTGTGCAGCAGGTGTGCCTCTTCATGCATGACCCGCGCGAAGCTCACCTCGCGCTGATCAAGCGCATCCTTCGGTACGTGAAGGGCACGCTGTCGGCTGGCCTCCACATCGGCACTGGGCCTGTCGACAAATTGATTGCATACTCCGACGCTGACTGGGCAGGGTGCCCAGACTCCCGCCGCTCCACATCAGGCTTCTGCGTCTTCCTCGACGACAGCCTGGTATCCTGGTCGTCCAAACGGCAAACCACGGTGTCCCGGTCCAGTGCGGAGGCCGAGTACCGGGCTGTGGCTCATGTGGTCGCAGAGTGTTGTTGGCTTCGACAACTTCTTCAGGAACTTCACGTTCCCTTGAAGGTCGCCACAGTTGTCTACTGTGACAACGTCAGCGCTGTCTATATGACAGCCAACCCGGTCCACCACCGCCGTACCAAGCACATTGAGATCGACATCCACTTCGTCCGTGAGAAGGTGGCTCTCGGCGAGGTTCGCGTTCTCCATGTGCCGTCCAAGTATCAGTTCGCTGATATCATGACAAAGGGTTTGCCGATTCAGCTGTTTGAGGATTTTCGGTCCAGTCTCTGCATCCGGAATCCTGACGCTTCGACTGAGGGCGAGTGATAGATATGTACATTAGGCAAGTGTATATTAGGCAAGTCTATATTTAGTGTGATTAGCACCTGCCATGTATTGCATGTACACTCAGCCATATTGCCCATATATATGAAGGTCACCCCCCCCCCCCCCCCCCCACGTTGGGTGTGTGGTGTTTCCCCTAATCTCTCTATTATTCTACACTGCCTCATGTGAATCTTGTTCTTTTTCTTTCCTAAAAAAGGTACAGTACAAGTCTTTTCAAGAAGAATGCTCTGTAGTTAACTAATAAAGGAACAATTGATAGAATTTCAAAAGATCATTTAGACATGAACTTATTGAGATTGCAATCCATAGTTCATATGTGATATTTCTTTGATGTTAAAAAGGCAACCTCAATTCCCACTTCCCAGAATTTTCTATATATATTTTATCCCCAAATATCCATCAAAAGTATGTGTCATGCTTTTACTATAAGAAGATAACAGGTGCTGATACTATAGATAAAATACTAGGGAGTGCTGGAATGGCTCGAACTTACTGTACAGTTCTTATCGCCTCCTCGATAGAACGATCATAATCGACTGCACACAAAAGATATCCAAGATTAAGAAAAAGACAGTTGGTCACAAAAATGTCAATTTTATTCAAGCGTTTTTTGAACCCAATCAGAATAGATATTGGCAGCAACATGCAACAGATACCACATATGTTATTCTGTGTTGCAGTAAGAATTGTCTACATCACAGACTCACAATTAATGGTTAAAGATAGTAGGAGCACGTTAATTTGGATGCATTTATAGAATGCCAATGGGATTCTGATCTGACAGAAGAAACGAGGGATGGAATTGCCACATGACATTCAGCATAACCATCAAGCTGACAGTTCACACCCCAACGATTCTTGGCCAGATAAAAGTGACCATAGTAAGTTTGAATGTTTGATGGCCTTTTGTGTTGATGAAATGATCAATAAAGAAGCTCCTTACAGAAATTGTAGCTGACAGGCCTACGTTCACGTAATGAACGGGTTTGGAAAGTGTTAGCAAAAGCTAAAACTTTGTCCTTCTTCTCCTGACGTTTTAAAAGCCTCTCTTTTTTCTGTAGAGACAAATCAGATAAATCAGCAGCACGAAAACAATACTTCATGCGAAGGATAATGCAGCTATTTCGAATATTATATAAGCATATGTGTTTTTAACACCTCTCGTACTAAATACTAATTACAAAAAACATAGGTGGAAATAGATAGGAACTTAGGAAAAGTATCAGTGGGTGTCTACCTTTTGAAACTTCTCCACAGCTGGAACAATTTCAGTCTTAAGATGCTCGGCAATAGCAGATTCAGCATGACCCTTTCTGGATAACTTCTCCTGTCAACATCTTATGTCAAATACAGTAGTAAAAATATAAGAGCACATCAAATATATATAAATAAGCAGAAGCCCTTACTGATATTTCAAGAAACTCGTCAAGGTTAGTTGCAACTGTTTCCCAGTAAATATTGGTAACTGGTTTTGTCAATCGGCCACTCTTCCCCTTCCAATTCTGCTTAAAATCAACAGTTACATCTTCTGTGTATAATCTATGGCCAATAGTTGAATCACCATCATACCTAACAAGCAGGAGGATTTCATATGACAAGGTCAAGAAAAAAAAAGGATAACAAGCAGTTATTGACTTATTTCTCTGGAAATTGTTAATGAAAGGATAGGAACTTTAAAATGAAAGACTCAAGGTCTAAAACTGTCAGATAAGACTACCACATTTGAAGCACATGTACATCCATAGAAGAGTTCTTAATGTATACATGTGAAAACTCTGGTTAGCAGCCATGATCTCAATTGAGAAGCACCATGCTAGCTATGCACAGGAGGCAGATGTAAGGTGAAAAAGAGCTGTGAAACTAGGATCAAATGGTTAAAAAAAAAAATCACTAACGCAGCATCACTGGTTGCGCACCAAGTGTGGTTAGTTTGACAAGAAAACTTGTAAAACTTCATTTAGATTATCTTTTCATTTACCCAGAAAAGGAAAAACATTTCTTATGGTTCAGCATCTGGATCAGATCGACCAAGTTAACTAAGCATACAAAACAGGAACAACAGGATAAACATTAAGTATAAATTTGTTATGACCGGTACCCATTATAAAAGGTGTAGGCCCATGTTATGGCAAGTGGAGCCGGCCCAGGGCCACGTGTCACTGTAGCACGCGGTACTGTAGCACGCAAAGATTAGATTTGTTTGGTTTGTTAGGAAAAAGATATGTTAGATTGATTTGGTTAGGATATTTTCTTAAGGGTCAAGTCAGTCATCTCTATAAAAAGAGAACCCTGTATCAATTATAATCAAGCAGAAACAAGAATTGTTTCCGGCTTCCTGAAGGGAGCCGGGATTTACTAAACCTAGCCGCCTCCTACTGTGTCTCGCATGAACAGTGCCGCCGCTACTGTAGCACCACGGGAATTCTAGGGCTGCAGCAGCAGCCGCCGCGCTCTCGCCACCACGGCCCCTCGCCGGCGTCGAGAGTACAGACCACGTCCTCCTCTCTTCCACCCCTATAACCTACGCAGTAACACCGGTAGGGCATCTAGTCCTATCAGCCTGGTATCAGAGATGTCAGGTCCTCCATCCACATCCACGCAGCGGCCGTCCACCTCCGCCTCCCTATCCCTGCCATCAGCACCAGCGCCGTCGGCCGCGTCGGGGTTGTCGTCCGCATCCTCGGGAGCGCCCCTGACGTTGGAATCTTTGGCCACCGACGTGGCTGCGATTGCCCGCGGCATGGCGGGCATGTAGGCGACCCTGGCCACCCTCATCCCACCACCTCCCCCTCCACAACAGCCGGCACCACCACCACCTCCGCAGCCGTCGCAGCTGCAAGCGATCTTCCCCTACGGCATGCCCCAGACCAGTGGGACGGGGGTGCCCCTCCACTTGCTGCGGTGGCCGGCCTCGCCGTCTCCCATCCCGTCGTGGGCGATGGGCTCGACGACTCCGCCCATCTACACGATGGCCACGACCCCTACACCGTCGGCAGCCACGGTCGCGGCGTCCTCCGAGGCGCGCCAGCCGCCCCCAACTAGCGGCATCGGCTATGGAGGGACGGATGGTACCCTCGTCTACGGTGTAGGCGGGTACTCCGGCGGCGCCCTATACGCAGAGGACTCGTCTGCCGCTGCTCCCAACGACGCCCATGCCCCTCCCAAATTTTACAAGCTGGAGTTCCCGACGTTCGACGGCGCCGTTGATCCGCTCAATTGGCTCAACCACTGCGAGCAGTTTTTCCGAGGCCAGCGAACATTGGCTTCGGATCGCACATGGCTAGCTTCGTACCACCTTCGTGGCGCTGCTCAAACATGGTACTATGCGCTGGAACAAGATGAAGGCATGCCGACCTGGGAACGCTTCCGCGACCTGTGCCAGCTCCGTTTTGGCCCCCCAACGCACGGCACGCGGTTGGCCGAGTTCGCCCGGCTACCCTTCTAGTCATCGGTCCAGGAGTATTCGGACCGCTATAATGCCGTGCTCTGCCATGCTCGTGACCTCAATCCTCGCCAGAAGGCGGAACTGTTCGTGGGTGGCCTCCCCAAGCACATCAAGGTCGACGTCGAGATGCGGGATCCACCCGACCTTCAGACCGCCATGTATTTGGCCCGGGCATTCGAGCGTCGCGCGGCGGCCATGCCTCCAGCGCCTCTGCAGCAGGGCGCCCGACCTCCTCAGCGGCCTGGCTTTCCCCCGTGCGTGCCAGGCGCGGGTGCTCCTCTAGCTGGAGCCCCTATGCCCCTAGGGGGCGGACCAGCAACGGCGAACGGGGCGCCCCCGGTGCGCCAGTTCCGCCGCCTCACGCCGGACGAGCAACTGGAGCGGCGTCGACAAGGGCTTTGCTTCAACTGTGATGAGCCCTACGTCCGCGGCCACGTGTGCCCACGACTCTTCTACCTCGAATCGGACGACTACATCGATGACGGGCTGGGGGATGCCGCGGCGATGGATGACGTGGCCAACCCCGCGGCTCCGGACGCCCAGGCGCCTGTGGCCGCTAATGCTTTCATGGTCTCTCTACACGCACTTGCAGGGATGCGCATGGACAATACGATGCTACTCCCGGTGATGGTTAAAGGGCAGCGGCTGTTGGCGCTACTCGACACCTGGCTCCACGCACAACTTCCTCCATGGCGCGATGATGCGCCGCCTACGGCTCGCCCCGACGGGCGGTGAGCAGCTCCGTGTCACCGTGGCCGACAGCGACCGGCTCCCTTGCGAGGGCATTGCTCGCCACGTGCCCATCCGCATCGGCTCGGAGTCCTTTTCCATCACGTGCGTCAGATTGGACTTGAACTGTTTCGACTTCATCCTCGGCGTCGACTACCTATGGACCTTGGGTCCCATCTTGTGGGATTTCGAGGCCATGACGCTGTCCTTCTGGCGTGAGGGCAGACGCGTCCTTTGGTAGGGCGTGCGCAGCCTCGACGCGGCGGCTCCACAGCAGCACCTCGCTGCACTCTCCGCCGACGCCCAGCAGCCGCTGATGGACTTGTTGCTGCAACAGCAGAGCGCAGTCTTCGACGAGCCCACAGGGCTCCCACCGCACGGCACAGTCCCTCGTCGATGAGTTCCGCACCCTCTACCCTGCCTTCCCGCTCGAGGACGAGCTGTTTGCACAGGCGGGGAGAGATGTTATGACCGGCACCCATTATACAAGGTGTAGGCCCATGTTATGGCAAGTGGAGCCGGCCCAGGGGCCACGCGGTACTGTAGCGCGTAAAGATTAGATTTGTTTGGTTTGTTAGGAAAGAGATATGTTAGATTGATTCGG
This sequence comes from Miscanthus floridulus, assembly GCF_019320115.1. Classification (NCBI taxonomy): domain Eukaryota; kingdom Viridiplantae; phylum Streptophyta; class Magnoliopsida; order Poales; family Poaceae; genus Miscanthus; species Miscanthus floridulus. The sequence continues at coordinate 10,273,690 of NC_089584.1, read as the reverse complement.
TTAGGATATTTTCTTAGGGGTCAAGTCAGTCATCTCTATAAAAAGAGAACCATGTATCAGTTATAATCAAGCAGAAACAAGAATTGTTTCCGGCTTCCTGAAGGGAGCCGGGATTTCCTAACCCTAGCCGTCTCCTGCTGTGTCTCGCGTGAACAGTGCCGCCGTTACTGTAGCACCGCGGGAATTCTAGGGCTGCAGCAGCAGCCGCCGCGCTCTCGCAGCCATGGCCCCTTGCCGGCATCGAGAGTACAGACCACGTCCTCCTCTCTTCCACTCCTATAACCTACGCAGTAACACCGGTAGGGCATCTAGTCCTATCAAAATTATACAACACTTTCAGCATATTCTAGTTGTCCAGAATACTGCAGATAGCATCAAATTCCATTCTGAACTTTCTGTTCAAAATTTCCCAAGTCATCATATCAATCTATTTCACTTGCAGAAAGATATGCCATTGTTTCATTACATCACATTCTCTCTTACTGTTTTGAAACCTATTGATGCGGAGCAATTTAAATTCTGAATATCAGTACTTCATTGACTGGAGATGATAGATCAAGAATTGGGCAATGATAATGAACAGAAAATGACTTACCAGTATATAGTACCACTACTGCCACTGCCTAGTTTATCTTTCCGAAAGTTGGAAATATGCGTTCCTTTCTTCATTTCATCATTAACATACCACACCGCATCATTTTGCTGCATGATAGATAATTTCAGTCAGGTTAATGTGCAGTAAAATACTAGATTTTTTATTTATTAAACTAGCAAGACTGAGCAAAATTCTTAGCTTACTGAAATTTGACAAAAAATGAAGCATTTTTTCACAACCAGCATACCTCAGATCGGACTTCACAAAGCCCTTTTAGTATCAACAACCGCTTGATTGGATCTTGCTGCTTATACGTCTCGACTTCCTTCCTGCAAACACAAATAGGTTGCAGCCATAAAATCATCAAAACATTAGACAAAATGCATTGGTGCACCAACACATACCCTGGATTACTTCTGAATGGGTTTGCTCCTTCGGAAACCTGAAACAAAAATAATATCAAGATTTGGGCAAGGCAAACTCTATTATAATTATGTCATGGAAAAAGACCTATCTAACAACATACCCACGACCACCAATCTGTTAGCTTTTTGGCAGTTACTATAATCCATCCATCCTCATCATGTAGATGTTTGTTAACTGGAGGTATTCCCTGGCATATTTGGTAGCAAAGGTGAGCGAACAACATATCAAACGAATATGACATGGTCCAAGATAAAACTAAGTGGATGTTAATTGAGTCAGAAACAAGACAAATTGTGCTAAAAATGTCAAGTGACAAAATTTCATCCTTTCATATGCAGAACTAGAGTAAAGCATGGAGTAAAAGATGCAAAAATTTGGTAACTAATATGCAAACAAGGCAAGATGCCCCACATATGATACACAAATGTTGACTATGTGTGCATGTTTGGTGTGCACAGCTAAGTTGTGTGACACAGAATGACAGATAGGTAGACACTACAGTTCGCAGAAGACCTTCACCATGCTAACATAATAACTTCAGAAAGATGAACAAGAAACTTGCAATACACTGAAAAGAAGATTGGACCAAAAGAAAGGTGGCTACACATTTATATAAACAGTTAACAAAACATGTGTTTTTGTTGTTTTAATTAAATCATCAGATAATCAGATACTATCCCTTCAGACAAACCACCTTCAAAAGGGCAATGTGGATGCGAGCTAGGTCGCGGTTGTTGGACGCGAGGGCCATTTCGATCTCATCCGCGGAGAGCCGCAAGTCCGCCTCGATCACCGGCTCAAACACCTGAGACCCAAGCAACCAGAACCGGAATCACACCCAGCGCCGGCTGAAAAAAGCCGAACCGGCTCATGCGATCCGCGGATCGAGAGAGGAAGAAGAAACCCTAGGCTCACCCTGAGGAAGTTTAGCACGGAGGCGAGTTCCCAGCGACGGCGGAGGAGGACGACGGGGTCCTCAGAGGAGGCGACGGCGGCCTCTTCGGGAGCCGGCGCGCTCGGGGGCTTGGTCGGTGACGAGGCCTTGGCGCGCTTCGCCGGCGAGGCCATTGGGGAGAGAGAGAGCGGTGGGCGGGAAAGGGAGAAATTTTTGTGGGCGTGAGGTGGGCGGGAGTTGGTTTAGGGGAAGGGAATGCTTGAGCGGCGGGCGGGGGCGAGCGAGAAGGCACTGGGGGGCTCCGGTGTCGGCGGTGGAAACGGTTTTCATCACTCGTGCGCGGAGGTCCTGTCATGGGCTTGACCGCGGCTGGGCGTGCTAACATCCAGGCCCAACGTTAATCGTGTATGAATGATGCAACACAATAGAAAGTTTATGGGTACTTGATAGGGGGTTTAGGTTTCACATAATCACATCTAAATATCTAATCAACAAAATCGTTTGGTTCGTTTCAATGCCATCTAAACGCTACATAGTGGCACACTGTTTCCATTTAATTATCCATTTATTCTAGTTGATTAGTGTTTTGCCATAAATAATGCATAAACGGTTCGTGGCCGGTAGTTTTAGCATTTACTCCCTCAATCTCAAATTATAAGTCATTCCAAAAATCTTAGAGAGTCAAAGCATCTCAAGTTTGACCAAACTTATGTGATAAGATAATACTCCCTCCGTTCCAAATTATAATACTCCATCCGTTCCAAATTATAGTTTGTTTGACTTTTTTAACCTCAAATTTGACCACTCGTCTTATTCAAAAAAAAAGTATGCCAACATTGTCAAATTTAAATCATTCTTGAAGAACTTTTGTTAATAAAGCAAGCCGCAACAAAAGAAGTGACATTTTGCATAATTTTTTAATAAGACGAGTGGTCAAACTTGAGGTCAAAAAAAGTCAAACGAACTATAATTTGGAACGGATTTAGTAACATTTATGATGTCAACTAACTACCATTAGATTCTTTATTAATTATATTTTCGTACTATAACTATTTGATGTCATAAATCTTTGGAATTCTCTTTTATAATTTTGGCAAAACTTGAGATGTTTTGACTCCCCAAAATTTCTGGAATGACTTATAATTTGGGATGGAGGGAGTAATGTTCATATAGGATAGAAAAACACCAATATATCATATAAAATATGCTATCTCTTGTGGCTAAGCTCTGAACTAAAGACAATGTCAAGTGATCGAGAGAAAAAAAAAAGCTAGTGCTGAGACTTGTCTTTATGACAAGTGGGTCATCCGATTTGACGGAGACTTTTACGACAAGCGTCCTGTTCGTTGAAGTAGTGCTACAGAACAGGACGAAGATTGAGAAAAGGGTGGTGATTTGCTACAAATATCAGGTTACCTTATGCTCATTTCCTTACAACATTTATGCTACTGCACTTCCTTTCAATTCTTATGTGCCTTTACCTTTTCTAAAATGGCATGATAAATTATAATTATAGAACTGGCTCTATGTTGCAGTACTCATTTTGCGATGTGTGGAACACAATAGCTGAATCTTAGTGCAGATCTACATAGGTAAATGGAGGCTTAATTGAGCACGCTTAATTTTGAGCGTCCTAATTCACACCCGCCCCCCCCCCCCCCCCCCCCCCCCCCCCCCCTATAGTTATGTACAAGGGCACAAGTGTAACAAAGCCACTAACCAAGCTGTGGATTTAGCACGTAATTGGATTGTTTTCTACTTATTAATGAAATGACACGCAGCTCTGTTACATGTTCAAGAAAAAAAATCCTGTAGAAAATAGTCATGGGAATCTTCTAAGCATCTGGGTAGTTTTTTTTATTAACAATGTCTGTGCTTAGTTATTCATTTTGCGTTGGTCGTGTGAACTCCTTTTGCTATTGGTAAGAGTATACTATATCAGAAGAGAGAAATGGTAATAAATCCACATAAGCCGTCACCACAAAATTATGGAAGACACAGCTCAAATTTATCAAAGGAAACACAGTACCATAGAATGTATACTACACGACCTTCAATATCCAGCATCCATCGAAAATCAAGAACTGAATAAGTATGCTTGAATAGCAGAAGGTACACCTGATCCTATTAGCCAGAAAACAAGGAGCATTCAGTTACAACAACAGCCCTTGACCTAACGACGGAATGATTGCTGCCCACCACCAGCTGCAAAGTTAGGGGAGCCACCATATGTAGCTCCAGGTCCGCCGAATGGCACACCACCTCGTTGCCCTGACACGCTCCCAGGCACGTAGTATGATGATGCAGCTGCTGGGTTTATATATCCAGCATGAGCTGCATAGTTTAAGGATCGTGAGATTGGGTTCTGGAAACGCGGACCAAAGTTTGAGCCCCTAGCAGCCTTGGCAGCAGGGAAGGGATAGGGTCCAGCTGCGCCTCGGGATCGCTTGTTCTGGAATCTGCTCGAGCCAGCTGCTTTCTTCTTCTCAGACTTCTCTTTCTCCAACTTCGCTAACTTCTTCTTTATGACCTCTATAGGAAACACTGATTGTAGCTGGCAGGACTCGACACACCTTATGATGGACCTGTACGCATTGCCCTCCAGGTTGTTTGCCTCTTTCTGGAAAAAAATTGAATCCAGCATTAGCAATTAATTACAATAACAGATAATACAGACAGGCATTCTTCAGAACCCAGAGCAAAGTAGTCCAAATGACTAGTATAACTGCATATGAGATACTATCAGCTACAAAGGGGAGAAGATTTGGTGAAAATCCATTCAAAGAAGACGATGAACAAATCCAAGAAGAGAATATCAGGGTGGTGCACATGGGGTTTAACAATGTCTAGGTCCATTAAAAAGGAACTACAAGTACTGTCATAATGAAGGTTTTAGCGCTGAAATTAATTTTCTCATTTCATCGGCATAAGGAGGACAAGAAGGAAATGTTGAGGATTACAACCTGATGAAGATGATGGGCAACTGAGAGTCTTTCCCTGGGATGCTTTTTTTTTTCAAGCTGTGTGTGTTGTTAGCCGTTGGCTTGTAACCAGTATTTCTGGACTGTGGAATTTATTCGTGCTTTGTAGTCGGTTGTAACTGGCTTTAAGTAGGTTAGTTTGGGAGTTTGCCTAGCCGGCTGAACCCTTTGCGTTCAGAAATAAATAAATAGACTAAATACAAGATTATACAAGACTCCTCACAGGTATCTGGGAAGAAAAAAGGGCTCTGCTCATATTGCATGATTTATTAAGCAATCAATAACAGAGTGATTGGAACAAGGGCAGAAGAGAAATACTTACAAGTGCAGAACTGGAATGTCTTCCACTTTTCAACACCGCCTGAGCCTTATCTGTGGAATTCCGCAGATAGGATTTGAGGAGAGGTACAGGTGGAAATCTCTCAAACAAATCAGCCTCATGGGCAACAAATATAGCCTCTATAACATTGCCTGACTTTATTAGTTCCTCAACAATACCTGAAAAGATTAGCACCAAGTAGCTTTTGTCAACTCTTGTTTCTCATTCAAAAATGTTTATTATTAGAGTACAGTTGAATTGAACAAAATACTAAATGAAAGTGTCAGATATGACAAAATTCAACATAGATTTTAAGGAAAGCCTGGTTCACTTCTCACCTAAAAGAAGGAAAATCCTTCAATTTAAAGTATGCACTACCTTAGTCTGGTTAACAGACTCAGGAAGAACATACTGTTGAATAAAAAAACTAAGATTAGAATAGATTATCTTAAACTTCAAACTATATTAGCTTCAGTAAATCAAGATGCACTCTCCAAAGACAAATTATTAAAAGCACAGACACAGTTGAATGTCTGCCAACTTCAGTGTTAACTGAACAATGGCGAACTCAAACCATGTTCTGCATACTAAGGCCACTTTGAAAATCAAAATCATGATGGCCTCAGTTCAATGAAATCCCATGGTAATTTCAGCAGTTTACATTTTTAAAATGCTCCAAATACTCAAAATATGGGTGCTGTTTCAGCACCAATGGTAACATTATCACCAAGCAAATTTCAGCATATTTCACATGGTTATTTAGATCCAGAAATCAAAACACCAAAGCAAGCATACAGAGACATTGAATAGGCTGACAAAAGGATTATCTCAATGAGGTGTTCAGATGGACATCCTAAACCTGACACAAGATTATGAACACGTATGTCCCATTCTTAAACAAAGATTATCGATTTGTTAAGTAAACTTAAGAAATAGCTAGAATAACAGTATGCAATTTTGTTCTAACAATCTAACAGCAATAGTTCTGCAAATACCATACAATCACAATTCAAAGAACAACAATCTGATCCTGAATCAGATAATAAATATAACTTATAGCATACTTAATAAACAAGGTTAATAGATCATCACCTCCTACTCCTAGGCTTTCCTCAAATCCAAGCACACACGCAAACCTAGCAAGCTCCTTCTTCCGTCCATTAGCAACAAATAGCCTTCTCAAGAACTCCTCATCGAACTTGTCCTTCAATCCAAATGCCGCTACCATCTGCACAAATATCTGTGCCTCCGGTTGTTCTGGTGCAACCTTATTACCTTCCTCTCCTTTATTCCCCTCCATGGCGCCCACTGCTGCTCCCTTCTTCTCATCCTCAGGTCCTATTTTCTCTGCCCCTTCTCTCTCCTCAGACACCTTTCCCTCTGGCCCCTTCTCCCTCCTCAGACACCTTTCCCTCTGCCCCTTCTCCCTTCACCTCATTCCCTTCCTTCTCTAATGCCTCAGGCTCCTCTACTTCCTCTAGGGTCCTCCTCGTCCCCTGACACAAGGGCTGTCTTCTCAGGGTCCTCTTCTTCCTCCTCCTCCTCCACCTCCTCTTCCTCTTCTTCTTCTTCTTCCACCACCTCCTCCTCCTCCTCCTCTTCTTTTCCTTCTTTCTTCTCTGTTGCTCCTGAATTCCCGAACCCATCAGCTTCGGCCATCTCTACCTCTTTGTCCTCGGAAGACAATTTGTCCATATTGATCCCAAAGCGCTCTTGCCACTCTTTGGTTACTGCAAACGCCCTCTCAACCAATGTATCTCCTATCTCAGGAGGCTTCCGGCCATTGGAATCCAACAACGAGCGCAACAACATGCCGAGCACCCAGCATTGGTCCTCGCCGCCGCCACTGCCAGCGGCTAAGAAATCGCTTACCACGTCGAGGACAAGGCGGGGCGGGTCGACGGCCATGGCGACAGCGGGGCCGGCCTCCTTCCGGACCACGGCGAGCTCCCGGCGGTGTGCGGCCATGAAGCGCCAGAGCGCAGCAGCGTCCATGCGGCGGCATATCCACCGGAGCGCGCCCTTGATGTCGGTGGGCGGTGGCCCCGTGGATTCAGTCTCGGCCTCAGCGACGGCGGCGGAGAGCGCGGCGGAGGCCGCGGCGAGGCGCGCGGGGACGGCGGACTCGCGGGCCTCGAGCGCCGCGAGGGACTCGGAGGTGGAAGCGTCGGCGGCAGGCTAGGGCTTCATCGAGTGCGGCGGAGCGGGAGGCGAGGTCCTCGAGCGAGGAGAAGTGTGCGAGGGCGCGCGACCAGGCGCCGTGGCAGTCAGCGAGGATCTGCTGCTGGGAGTCGAGGTGGGCGAGCAGGCGCCGGACCTCGCCCGCGGCGGCGGAGTCCTCGGGGGTCGCCATGGCGGTGAGGGCTGCGGGGAGGGAGGATGGGCCAAATTAGAAGAGGAACAGTCTAGATGGACTTGTTTCGTTGCCGTGGACATGGAAGTGGGCTTTGCTCTAGGGTTCCAATGGGCTAACTTATGTTAACCGGATTGGGCTTAGCTGGCCAAGTCGGTTTGGAAATTTAATGAGCTCAGGAAGATGGACATACTTGTTTCCCTAGTTTTCTCAAAAAAAAAAAAAAAAAAAACTTGTTTCCCCAACGTGTTGTGCGTGTTGTGTATTACTTCCTCTGTCCCTGAATAAATATATTTCTAAAGTTATATAAAGTTAATTTTTTTAAACTTTAACCGATTTTTTAGAAAAAAGTCTATCAAGATTTACGACATTAAATTAGAATCATTAAATATACCATAAAATATATTTTCATAATAAGCTCATTTTACATCCTATATGTTGTTGCTCTTCCTGTAAATTTAGTCAATCTTGAGATAGTTTCACGGGTATGGATTTTAGAAATTGATTTATTTAGAGATGGAGGGATTATTTTTATCTATCTATCTATATAAGTCGGCTAGGTTTCCACACAAAGGGATCAATGCATTAGGCATGAGTGGTGGTGAGAAGGGATGTAGCCATGACGATTGCCTCTAAACAAGGGAGTGTAGCCCACAACGTCATCATTGTGAAAAGGGCTTTTTCCAAATGACCCCTCGTCCAACTTGAATTTGCAAGCAGGGTGCCACCATGGTACCACCGCCCGTAGATGTCACTTCTGAGCACCAAGCCATCTAGCTCTCTTCGATCTAAAGCGAACCTAGGAGAGGATAGATCTAGTAGTTAGGCAAGGAGCAAAGAATCGCCTGGGATGCAAGCACTAGAGGAAGAGACTAGAAACAACCACCATACTTAATGGTGCAAGAGCCACGTTAGAGAAAACAAACTGGCCACTGGTACGTAACTTCAACCTCCATTTTCCACCACTTGTAGCCCTCCATTGATGTAGCCCAGCAACCACCAGGGCATCAACTCGTAGCTACTCCATCCATCCACGGAGCATCTGGTTGCTAGAACCGCCTAGTAGCACAAAACATCCCAAACATGGCCTCTGTCATATGCCAAAAGCCTAGGAACAACATCCAACACCCCACACTTCCACATCCTTGGCTACATCTAGATTCTAGACCATCGTGCCACCACACCTAAGGATATATACGGTGCAAATTTTGTTAGGGGATCTACTTCATTCAGCCAAGGGAAAGGGCCGATCTAACCATGACAAAATAGATCAATCTTAGCTTAGGGAAATGGGGAGGTTGAGGGGAAGAGAAGTAGTGATCCAATGTCATCCGTCCTTGTAGACATGGAGTTCCTGTACACGCACCAATAGTGGTGAAACGGCTAAGAGTAAGGCAAGTGAGTGGGGGACAATCAGTACCTAGGAATCCACCAATGTCACCTGAACCACATGTAGTGACAATGCAAAGGGTCCAATTATTGGTGATGTCTCTTCTAGGCACCGACACAATTTGAAAAGACAAATGCTGTCACTATCCAAATCCTCCAACAATTTGGAAAATAAAAATTCTGGCGCTGTCCAAATTAACAGTCCAACTATGATTCTAAAAAAGATAAGATAGATCCTCTAGTTCTAACCGGAAAATGCAAGTGATCTATACAGGTTATCTTTCTCAATAAAGGCAACTGCTCTATTCTAGACTTTGCATGAGTTTTATGCACAGGCACAACCATCTATTACCATAAGTCTAACCAATGAAAAGTAGAGTGCGGGGACGTGGGAGTGTGGGGTGTTGGTCGTAGTTCACTGTAGTTCATGTAAAGTAGAGTAGGGGATGGACATCCTCTACTGTACATGAATTTGCACAACCATCTATTACCATAAGTTCAACCAATGAAAAATACCTTGTTCGCTTCGCTGAAATTTGGCTGATGCTGATACTTCACTGATTTGTTGTGAGAGAAAAATATTGTTCTTTCGTTGAAAAGTACTACTCAAGCAGTTCAATATATTATAATTCATGAAAGTAGAGTGCAAATTCACGTACAGTAGGGGATGGCCACTTCATTTCGTCCAATCTTTTATAATCATCATAAGCAGGATACATAGGTCTCGTTCGCTTTGCTGAAAAAACAAGCCGAAACATTGTTCGACCTGATTTGTTGGGAGAGAAAAGCACTGTTTCGGTTAAAAAAATAAGCTGAAAAATACAGTTTATAAGAGAAGCAAAGAGGACCATATTATCAGTTTTCACGCATTTGAAATAGTCAGCGCATGCACTTTGATGAGACTTGCAGCCTCGCTTTTAATTTGTACAAGTTTGGATCTCCCTTGCGGCCATGTCTAGCTGCCTCGATAAAACGGAGCAAGCACCATGACCACTGTTGCGCTTGCAGCAGTAGACACCGGGCAGAGAGCTAGAGACACTATTTGCTGACGTACATAACTGAGGCCTTGTTTAGTTTCTCTCTTTAAAGTTTTTTTTCTGTCATATCAGATGTTTGGACACATGCATGGAGTATTAAATACAAATTGATTGCATACTCCGACGCTGACTGGGCAGGGTGCCCAGACTCCCGCCGCTCCACATCAGGCTTCTGCGTCTTCCTCGACGACAGCCTGGTATCCTGGTCGTCCAAACGGCAAACCACGGTGTCCCGGTCCAGTGCGGAGGCCGAGTACCGGGCTGTGGCTCATGTGGTCGCAGAGTGTTGTTGGCTTCGACAACTTCTTCAGGAACTTCACGTTCCCTTGAAGGTCGCCACAGTTGTCTACTGTGACAACGTCAGCGCTGTCTATATGACAGCCAACCCGGTCCACCACCGCCGTACCAAGCACATTGAGATCGACATCCACTTCGTCCGTGAGAAGGTGGCTCTCGGCGAGGTTCGCGTTCTCCATGTGCCGTCCAAGTATCAGTTCGCTGATATCATGACAAAGGGTTTGCCGATTCAGCTGTTTGAGGATTTTCGGTCCAGTCTCTGCATCCGGAATCCTGACGCTTCGACTGAGGGCGAGTGATAGATATGTACATTAGGCAAGTGTATATTAGGCAAGTCTATATTTAGTGTGATTAGCACCTGCCATGTATTGCATGTACACTCAGCCATATTGCCCATATATATGAAGGTCACCCCCCCCCCCCCCCCCCCCCCCACGTTGGGTGTGTGGTGTTTCCCCTAATCTCTCTATTATTCTACACTGCCTCATGTGAATCTTGTTCTTTTTCTTTCCTAAAAAAGGTACAGTACAAGTCTTTTCAAGAAGAATGCTCTGTAGTTAACTAATAAAGGAACAATTGATAGAATTTCAAAAGATCATTTAGACATGAACTTATTGAGATTGCAATCCATAGTTCATATGTGATATTTCTTTGATGTTAAAAAGGCAACCTCAATTCCCACTTCCCAGAATTTTCTATATATATTTTATCCCCAAATATCCATCAAAAGTATGTGTCATGCTTTTACTATAAGAAGATAACAGGTGCTGATACTATAGATAAAATACTAGGGAGTGCTGGAATGGCTCGAACTTACTGTACAGTTCTTATCGCCTCCTCGATAGAACGATCATAATCGACTGCACACAAAAGATATCCAAGATTAAGAAAAAGACAGTTGGTCACAAAAATGTCAATTTTATTCAAGCGTTTTTTGAACCCAATCAGAATAGATATTGGCAGCAACATGCAACAGATACCACATATGTTATTCTGTGTTGCAGTAAGAATTGTCTACATCACAGACTCACAATTAATGGTTAAAGATAGTAGGAGCACGTTAATTTGGATGCATTTATAGAATGCCAATGGGATTCTGATCTGACAGAAGAAACGAGGGATGGAATTGCCACATGACATTCAGCATAACCATCAAGCTGACAGTTCACACCCCAACGATTCTTGGCCAGATAAAAGTGACCATAGTAAGTTTGAATGTTTGATGGCCTTTTGTGTTGATGAAATGATCAATAAAGAAGCTCCTTACAGAAATTGTAGCTGACAGGCCTACGTTCACGTAATGAACGGGTTTGGAAAGTGTTAGCAAAAGCTAAAACTTTGTCCTTCTTCTCCTGACGTTTTAAAAGCCTCTCTTTTTTCTGTAGAGACAAATCAGATAAATCAGCAGCACGAAAACAATACTTCATGCGAAGGATAATGCAGCTATTTCGAATATTATATAAGCATATGTGTTTTTAACACCTCTCGTACTAAATACTAATTACAAAAAACATAGGTGGAAATAGATAGGAACTTAGGAAAAGTATCAGTGGGTGTCTACCTTTTGAAACTTCTCCACAGCTGGAACAATTTCAGTCTTAAGATGCTCGGCAATAGCAGATTCAGCATGACCCTTTCTGGATAACTTCTCCTGTCAACATCTTATGTCAAATACAGTAGTAAAAATATAAGAGCACATCAAATATATATAAATAAGCAGAAGCCCTTACTGATATTTCAAGAAACTCGTCAAGGTTAGTTGCAACTGTTTCCCAGTAAATATTGGTAACTGGTTTTGTCAATCGGCCACTCTTCCCCTTCCAATTCTGCTTAAAATCAACAGTTACATCTTCTGTGTATAATCTATGGCCAATAGTTGAATCACCATCATACCTAACAAGCAGGAGGATTTCATATGACAAGGTCAAGAAAAAAAAAGGATAACAAGCAGTTATTGACTTATTTCTCTGGAAATTGTTAATGAAAGGATAGGAACTTTAAAATGAAAGACTCAAGGTCTAAAACTGTCAGATAAGACTACCACATTTGAAGCACATGTACATCCATAGAAGAGTTCTTAATGTATACATGTGAAAACTCTGGTTAGCAGCCATGATCTCAATTGAGAAGCACCATGCTAGCTATGCACAGGAGGCAGATGTAAGGTGAAAAAGAGCTGTGAAACTAGGATCAAATGGTTAAAAAAAAAAATCACTAACGCAGCATCACTGGTTGCGCACCAAGTGTGGTTAGTTTGACAAGAAAACTTGTAAAACTTCATTTAGATTATCTTTTCATTTACCCAGAAAAGGAAAAACATTTCTTATGGTTCAGCATCTGGATCAGATCGACCAAGTTAACTAAGCATACAAAACAGGAACAACAGGATAAACATTAAGTATAAATTTGTTATGACCGGTACCCATTATAAAAGGTGTAGGCCCATGTTATGGCAAGTGGAGCCGGCCCAGGGCCACGTGTCACTGTAGCACGCGGTACTGTAGCACGTAAAGATTAGATTTGTTTGGTTTGTTAGGAAAAAGATATGTTAGATTGATTTGGTTAGGATATTTTCTTAAGGGTCAAGTCAGTCATCTCTATAAAAAGAGAACCCTGTATCAATTATAATCAAGCAGAAACAAGAATTGTTTCCGGCTTCCTGAAGGGAGCCGGGATTTACTAAACCTAGCCGCCTCCTACTGTGTCTCGCATGAACAGTGCCGCCGCTACTGTAGCACCACGGGAATTCTAGGGCTGCAGCAGCAGCCGCCGCGCTCTCGCCACCACGGCCCCTCGCCGGCGTCGAGAGTACAGACCACGTCCTCCTCTCTTCCACCCCTATAACCTACGCAGTAACACCGGTAGGGCATCTAGTCCTATCAGCCTGGTATCAGAGATGTCAGGTCCTCCATCCACATCCACGCAGCGGCCGTCCACCTCCGCCTCCCTATCCCTGCCATCAGCACCAGCGCCGTCAGGCCGCGTCGGGGTTGTCGTCCGCATCCTCGGGAGCGCCCCTGACGTTGGAATCTTTGGCCACCGACGTGGCTGCGATTGCCCGCGGCATGGCGGGCATGTAGGCGACCCTGGCCACCCTCATCCCACCACCTCCCCCTCCACAACAGCCGGCACCACCACCACCTCCGCAGCCGTCGCAGCTGCAAGCGATCTTCCCCTACGGCATGCCCCAGACCAGTGGGACGGGGGTGCCCCTCCACTTGCTGCGGTGGCCGGCCTCGCCGTCTCCCATCCCGTCGTGGGCGATGGGCTCGACGACTCCGCCCATCTACACGATGGCCACGACCCCTACACCGTCGGCAGCCACGGTCGCGGCGTCCTCCGAGGCGCGCCAGCCGCCCCCAACTAGCGGCATCGGCTATGGAGGGACGGATGGTACCCTCGTCTACGGTGTAGGCGGGTACTCCGGCGGCGCCCTATACGCAGAGGACTCGTCTGCCGCTGCTCCCAACGACGCCCATGCCCCTCCCAAATTTTACAAGCTGGAGTTCCCGACGTTCGACGGCGCCGTTGATCCGCTCAATTGGCTCAACCACTGCGAGCAGTTTTTCCGAGGCCAGCGAACATTGGCTTCGGATCGCACATGGCTAGCTTCGTACCACCTTCGTGGCGCTGCTCAAACATGGTACTATGCGCTGGAACAAGATGAAGGCATGCCGACCTGGGAACGCTTCCGCGACCTGTGCCAGCTCCGTTTTGGCCCCCCAACGCACGGCACGCGGTTGGCCGAGTTCGCCCGGCTACCCTTCTAGTCATCGGTCCAGGAGTATTCGGACCGCTATAATGCCGTGCTCTGCCATGCTCGTGACCTCAATCCTCGCCAGAAGGCGGAACTGTTCGTGGGTGGCCTCCCCAAGCACATCAAGGTCGACGTCGAGATGCGGGATCCACCCGACCTTCAGACCGCCATGTATTTGGCCCGGGCATTCGAGCGTCGCGCGGCGGCCATGCCTCCAGCGCCTCTGCAGCAGGGCGCCCGACCTCCTCAGCGGCCTGGCTTTCCCCCGTGCGTGCCAGGCGCGGGTGCTCCTCTAGCTGGAGCCCCTATGCCCCTAGGGGGCGGACCAGCAACGGCGAACGGGGCGCCCCCGGTGCGCCAGTTCCGCCGCCTCACGCCGGACGAGCAACTGGAGCGGCGTCGACAAGGGCTTTGCTTCAACTGTGATGAGCCCTACGTCCGCGGCCACGTGTGCCCACGACTCTTCTACCTCGAATCGGACGACTACATCGATGACGGGCTGGGGGATGCCGCGGCGATGGATGACGTGGCCAACCCCGCGGCTCCGGACGCCCAGGCGCCTGTGGCCGCTAATGCTTTCATGGTCTCTCTACACGCACTTGCAGGGATGCGCATGGACAATACGATGCTACTCCCGGTGATGGTTAAAGGGCAGCGGCTGTTGGCGCTACTCGACACCTGGCTCCACGCACAACTTCCTCCATGGCGCGATGATGCGCCGCCTACGGCTCGCCCCGACGGGCGGTGAGCAGCTCCGTGTCACCGTGGCCGACAGCGACCGGCTCCCTTGCGAGGGCATTGCTCGCCACGTGCCCATCCGCATCGGCTCGGAGTCCTTTTCCATCACGTGCGTCAGATTGGACTTGAACTGTTTCGACTTCATCCTCGGCGTCGACTACCTATGGACCTTGGGTCCCATCTTGTGGGATTTCGAGGCCATGACGCTGTCCTTCTGGCGTGAGGGCAGACGCGTCCTTTGGTAGGGCGTGCGCAGCCTCGACGCGGCGGCTCCACAGCAGCACCTCGCTGCACTCTCCGCCGACGCCCAGCAGCCGCTGATGGACTTGTTGCTGCAACAGCAGAGCGCAGTCTTCGACGAGCCCACAGGGCTCCCACCGCACGGCACAGTCCCTCGTCGATGAGTTCCGCACCCTCTACCCTGCCTTCCCGCTCGAGGACGAGCTGTTTGCACAGGCGGGGAGAGATGTTATGACCGGCACCCATTATACAAGGTGTAGGCCCATGTTATGGCAAGTGGAGCCGGCCCAGGGGCCACGCGGTACTGTAGCGCGTAAAGATTAGATTTGTTTGGTTTGTTAGGAAAGAGATATGTTAGATTGATTCGGTTAGGATATTTTCTTAGGGGTCAAGTCAGTCATCTCTATAAAAAGAGAACCATGTATCAGTTATAATCAAGCAGAAACAAGAATTGTTTCCGGCTTCCTGAAGGGAGCCGGGATTTCCTAACCCTAGCCGTCTCCTGCTGTGTCTCGCGTGAACAGTGCCGCCGTTACTGTAGCACCGCGGGAATTCTAGGGCTGCAGCAGCAGCCGCCGCGCTCTCGCAGCCATGGCCCCTTGCCGGCATCGAGAGTACAGACCACGTCCTCCTCTCTTCCACTCCTATAACCTACGCAGTAACACCGGTAGGGCATCTAGTCCTATCAAAATTATACAACACTTTCAGCATATTCTAGTTGTCCAGAATACTGCAGATAGCATCAAATTCCATTCTGAACTTTCTGTTCAAAATTTCCCAAGTCATCATATCAATCTATTTCACTTGCAGAAAGATATGCCATTGTTTCATTACATCACATTCTCTCTTACTGTTTTGAAACCTATTGATGCGGAGCAATTTAAATTCTGAATATCAGTACTTCATTGACTGGAGATGATAGATCAAGAATTGGGCAATGATAATGAACAGAAAATGACTTACCAGTATATAGTACCACTACTGCCACTGCCTAGTTTATCTTTCCGAAAGTTGGAAATATGCGTTCCTTTCTTCATTTCATCATTAACATACCACACCGCATCATTTTGCTGCATGATAGATAATTTCAGTCAGGTTAATGTGCAGTAAAATACTAGATTTTTTATTTATTAAACTAGCAAGACTGAGCAAAATTCTTAGCTTACTGAAATTTGACAAAAAATGAAGCATTTTTTCACAACCAGCATACCTCAGATCGGACTTCACAAAGCCCTTTTAGTATCAACAACCGCTTGATTGGATCTTGCTGCTTATACGTCTCGACTTCCTTCCTGCAAACACAAATAGGTTGCAGCCATAAAATCATCAAAACATTAGACAAAATGCATTGGTGCACCAACACATACCCTGGATTACTTCTGAATGGGTTTGCTCCTTCGGAAACCTGAAACAAAAATAATATCAAGATTTGGGCAAGGCAAACTCTATTATAATTATGTCATGGAAAAAGACCTATCTAACAACATACCCACGACCACCAATCTGTTAGCTTTTTGGCAGTTACTATAATCCATCCATCCTCATCATGTAGATGTTTGTTAACTGGAGGTATTCCCTGGCATATTTGGTAGCAAAGGTGAGCGAACAACATATCAAACGAATATGACATGGTCCAAGATAAAACTAAGTGGATGTTAATTGAGTCAGAAACAAGACAAATTGTGCTAAAAATGTCAAGTGACAAAATTTCATCCTTTCATATGCAGAACTAGAGTAAAGCATGGAGTAAAAGATGCAAAAATTTGGTAACTAATATGCAAACAAGGCAAGATGCCCCACATATGATACACAAATGTTGACTATGTGTGCATGTTTGGTGTGCACAGCTAAGTTGTGTGACACAGAATGACAGATAGGTAGACACTACAGTTCGCAGAAGACCTTCACCATGCTAACATAATAACTTCAGAAAGATGAACAAGAAACTTGCAATACACTGAAAAGAAGATTGGACCAAAAGAAAGGTGGCTACACATTTATATAAACAGTTAACAAAACATGTGTTTTTGTTGTTTTAATTAAATCATCAGATAATCAGATACTATCCCTTCAGACAAACCACCTTCAAAAGGGCAATGTGGATGCGAGCTAGGTCGCGGTTGTTGGACGCGAGGGCCATTTCGATCTCATCCGCGGAGAGCCGCAAGTCCGCCTCGATCACCGGCTCAAACACCTGAGACCCAAGCAACCAGAACCGGAATCACACCCAGCGCCGGCTGAAAAAAGCCGAACCGGCTCATGCGATCCGCGGATCGAGAGAGGAAGAAGAAACCCTAGGCTCACCCTGAGGAAGTTTAGCACGGAGGCGAGTTCCCAGCGACGGCGGAGGAGGACGACGGGGTCCTCAGAGGAGGCGACGGCGGCCTCTTCGGGAGCCGGCGCGCTCGGGGGCTTGGTCGGTGACGAGGCCTTGGCGCGCTTCGCCGGCGAGGCCATTGGGGAGAGAGAGAGCGGTGGGCGGGAAAGGGAGAAATTTTTGTGGGCGTGAGGTGGGCGGGAGTTGGTTTAGGGGAAGGGAATGCTTGAGCGGCGGGCGGGGGCGAGCGAGAAGGCACTGGGGGGCTCCGGTGTCGGCGGTGGAAACGGTTTTCATCACTCGTGCGCGGAGGTCCTGTCATGGGCTTGACCGCGGCTGGGCGTGCTAACATCCAGGCCCAACGTTAATCGTGTATGAATGATGCAACACAATAGAAAGTTTATGGGTACTTGATAGGGGGTTTAGGTTTCACATAATCACATCTAAATATCTAATCAACAAAATCGTTTGGTTCGTTTCAATGCCATCTAAACGCTACATAGTGGCACACTGTTTCCATTTAATTATCCATTTATTCTAGTTGATTAGTGTTTTGCCATAAATAATGCATAAACGGTTCGTGGCCGGTAGTTTTAGCATTTACTCCCTCAATCTCAAATTATAAGTCATTCCAAAAATCTTAGAGAGTCAAAGCATCTCAAGTTTGACCAAACTTATGTGATAAGATAATACTCCCTCCGTTCCAAATTATAATACTCCATCCGTTCCAAATTATAGTTTGTTTGACTTTTTTAACCTCAAATTTGACCACTCGTCTTATTCAAAAAAAAAGTATGCCAACATTGTCAAATTTAAATCATTCTTGAAGAACTTTTGTTAATAAAGCAAGCCGCAACAAAAGAAGTGACATTTTGCATAATTTTTTTAATAAGACGAGTGGTCAAACTTGAGGTCAAAAAAAGTCAAACGAACTATAATTTGGAACGGATTTAGTAACATTTATGATGTCAACTAACTACCATTAGATTCTTTATTAATTATATTTTCGTACTATAACTATTTGATGTCATAAATCTTTGGAATTCTCTTTTATAATTTTGGCAAAACTTGAGATGTTTTGACTCCCCAAAATTTCTGGAATGACTTATAATTTGGGATGGAGGGAGTAATGTTCATATAGGATAGAAAAACACCAATATATCATATAAAATATGCTATCTCTTGTGGCTAAGCTCTGAACTAAAGACAATGTCAAGTGATCGAGAGAAAAAAAAAAGCTAGTGCTGAGACTTGTCTTTATGACAAGTGGGTCATCCGATTTGACGGAGACTTTTACGACAAGCGTCCTGTTCGTTGAAGTAGTGCTACAGAACAGGACGAAGATTGAGAAAAGGGTGGTGATTTGCTACAAATATCAGGTTACCTTATGCTCATTTCCTTACAACATTTATGCTACTGCACTTCCTTTCAATTCTTATGTGCCTTTACCTTTTTCTAAAATGGCATGATAAATTATAATTATAGAACTGGCTCTATGTTGCAGTACTCATTTTGCGATGTGTGGAACACAATAGCTGAATCTTAGTGCAGATCTACATAGGTAAATGGAGGCTTAATTGAGCACGCTTAATTTTGAGCGTCCTAATTCACCGCCCCCCCCCCCCCCCCCCCCCCCCCCCCCCCCCCTATAGTTATGTACAAGGGCACAAGTGTAACAAAGCCACTAACCAAGCTGTGGATTTAGCACGTAATTGGATTGTTTTCTACTTATTAATGAAATGACACGCAGCTCTGTTACATGTTCAAGAAAAAAAATCCTGTAGAAAATAGTCATGGGAATCTTCTAAGCATCTGGGTAGTTTTTTTTATTAACAATGTCTGTGCTTAGTTATTCATTTTGCGTTGGTCGTGTGAACTCCTTTTGCTATTGGTAAGAGTATACTATATCAGAAGAGAGAAATGGTAATAAATCCACATAAGCCGTCACCACAAAATTATGGAAGACACAGCTCAAATTTATCAAAGGAAACACAGTACCATAGAATGTATACTACACGACCTTCAATATCCAGCATCCATCGAAAATCAAGAACTGAATAAGTATGCTTGAATAGCAGAAGGTACACCTGATCCTATTAGCCAGAAAACAAGGAGCATTCAGTTACAACAACAGCCCTTGACCTAACGACGGAATGATTGCTGCCCACCACCAGCTGCAAAGTTAGGGGAGCCACCATATGTAGCTCCAGGTCCGCCGAATGGCACACCACCTCGTTGCCCTGACACGCTCCCAGGCACGTAGTATGATGATGCAGCTGCTGGGTTTATATATCCAGCATGAGCTGCATAGTTTAAGGATCGTGAGATTGGGTTCTGGAAACGCGGACCAAAGTTTGAGCCCCTAGCAGCCTTGGCAGCAGGGAAGGGATAGGGTCCAGCTGCGCCTCGGGATCGCTTGTTCTGGAATCTGCTCGAGCCAGCTGCTTTCTTCTTCTCAGACTTCTCTTTCTCCAACTTCGCTAACTTCTTCTTTATGACCTCTATAGGAAACACTGATTGTAGCTGGCAGGACTCGACACACCTTATGATGGACCTGTACGCATTGCCCTCCAGGTTGTTTGCCTCTTTCTGGAAAAAAATTGAATCCAGCATTAGCAATTAATTACAATAACAGATAATACAGACAGGCATTCTTCAGAACCCAAGAGCAAAGTAGTCCAAATGACTAGTATAACTGCATATGAGATACTATCAGCTACAAAGGGGAGAAGATTTGGTGAAAATCCATTCAAAGAAGACGATGAACAAATCCAAGAAGAGAATATCAGGGTGGTGCACATGGGGTTTAACAATGTCTAGGTCCATTAAAAAGGAACTACAAGTACTGTCATAATGAAGGTTTTAGCGCTGAAATTAATTTTCTCATTTCATCGGCATAAGGAGGACAAGAAGGAAATGTTGAGGATTACAACCTGATGAAGATGATGGGCAACTGAGAGTCTTTCCCTGGGATGCTTTTTTTTTTCAAGCTGTGTGTGTTGTTAGCCGTTGGCTTGTAACCAGTATTTCTGGACTGTGGAATTTATTCGTGCTTTGTAGTCGGTTGTAACTGGCTTTAAGTAGGTTAGTTTGGGAGTTTGCCTAGCCGGCTGAACCCTTTGCGTTCAGAAATAAATAAATAGACTAAATACAAGATTATACAAGACTCCTCACAGGTATCTGGGAAGAAAAAAGGGCTCTGCTCATATTGCATGATTTATTAAGCAATCAATAACAGAGTGATTGGAACAAGGGCAGAAGAGAAATACTTACAAGTGCAGAACTGGAATGTCTTCCACTTTTCAACACCGCCTGAGCCTTATCTGTGGAATTCCGCAGATAGGATTTGAGGAGAGGTACAGGTGGAAATCTCTCAAACAAATCAGCCTCATGGGCAACAAATATAGCCTCTATAACATTGCCTGACTTTATTAGTTCCTCAACAATACCTGAAAAGATTAGCACCAAGTAGCTTTTGTCAACTCTTGTTTCTCATTCAAAAATGTTTATTATTAGAGTACAGTTGAATTGAACAAAATACTAAATGAAAGTGTCAGATATGACAAAATTCAACATAGATTTTAAGGAAAGCCTGGTTCACTTCTCACCTAAAAGAAGGAAAATCCTTCAATTTAAAGTATGCACTACCTTAGTCTGGTTAACAGACTCAGGAAGAACATACTGTTGAATAAAAAAACTAAGATTAGAATAGATTATCTTAAACTTCAAACTATATTAGCTTCAGTAAATCAAGATGCACTCTCCAAAGACAAATTATTAAAAGCACAGACACAGTTGAATGTCTGCCAACTTCAGTGTTAACTGAACAATGGCGAACTCAAACCATGTTCTGCATACTAAGGCCACTTTGAAAATCAAAATCATGATGGCCTCAGTTCAATGAAATCCCATGGTAATTTCAGCAGTTTACATTTTTAAAATGCTCCAAATACTCAAAATATGGGTGCTGTTTCAGCACCAATGGTAACATTATCACCAAGCAAATTTCAGCATATTTCACATGGTTATTTAGATCCAGAAATCAAAACACCAAAGCAAGCATACAGAGACATTGAATAGGCTGACAAAAGGATTATCTCAATGAGGTGTTCAGATGGACATCCTAAACCTGACACAAGATTATGAACACGTATGTCCCATTCTTAAACAAAGATTATCGATTTGTTAAGTAAACTTAAGAAATAGCTAGAATAACAGTATGCAATTTTGTTCTAACAATCTAACAGCAATAGTTCTGCAAATACCATACAATCACAATTCAAAGAACAACAATCTGATCCTGAATCAGATAATAAATATAACTTATAGCATACTTAATAAACAAGGTTAATAGATCATCACCTCCTACTCCTAGGCTTTCCTCAAATCCAAGCACACACGCAAACCTAGCAAGCTCCTTCTTCCGTCCATTAGCAACAAATAGCCTTCTCAAGAACTCCTCATCGAACTTGTCCTTCAATCCAAATGCCGCTACCATCTGCACAAATATCTGTGCCTCCGGTTGTTCTGGTGCAACCTTATTACCTTCCTCTCCTTTATTCCCCTCCATGGCGCCCACTGCTGCTCCCTTCTTCTCATCCTCAGGTCCTATTTTCTCTGCCCCTTCTCTCTCCTCAGCCACCTTTCCCTCTGGCCCTTCTCCCCCCTCAGACACCTTTCCCTCTGCCCCTTCTCCCTTCACCTCATTCCCTTCCTTCTCTAATGCCTCAGGCTCCTCTACTTCCTCTAGGTCCTCCTCGTCCCCTGACACAAGGGCTGTCTTCTCAGGGTCCTCTTCTTCCTCCTCCTCCACCTCCTCTTCCTCTTCTTCTTCTTCTTCCACCACCTCCTCCTCCTCTTCTTTTCCTTCTTTCTTCTCTGTTGCTCCTGAATTCCCGAACCCATCAGCTTCGGCCATCTCTACCTCTTTGTCCTCGGAAGACAATTTGTCCATATTGATCCCAAAGCGCTCTTGCCACTCTTTGGTTACTGCAAACGCCCTCTCAACCAATGTATCTCCTATCTCAGGAGGCTTCCGGCCATTGGAATCCAACAACGAGCGCAATAACATGCCGAGCACCCAGCATTGGTCCTCGCCGCCGCCACTGCCAGCGGCTAAGAAATCGCTTACCACGTCGAGGACAAGGCGGGGCGGGTCGACGGCCATGGCGACAGCGGGTCCGGCCTCCTTCCGGACCACGGCGAGCTCCCGGCGGTGTGCGGCCATGAAGCGCCAGAGCGCAGCAGCGTCCATGCGGCGGCATATCCACCGGAGCGCGCCCTTGATGTCGGTGGGCGGTGGCCCCGTGGATTCAGTCTCGGCCTCAGCGACGGCGGCGGAGAGCGCGGCGGAGGCCGCGGCGAGGCGCGCGGGGACGGCGGACTCGCGGGCCTCGAGCGCCGCGAGGGACTCGGAGGTGGAAGCGTCGGCGGCAGCTAGGGCTTCATCGAGTGCGGCGGAGCGGGAGGCGAGGTCCTCGAGCGAGGAGAAGTGTGCGAGGGCGCGCGACCAGGCGCCGTGGCAGTCAGCGAGGATCTGCTGCTGGGAGTCGAGGTGGGCGAGCAGGCGCCGGACCTCGCCCGCGGCGGCGGAGTCCTCGGGGGTCGCCATGGCGGTGAGGGCTGCGGGGAGGGAGGATGGGGCCAAATTAGAAGAGGAACAGTCTAGATGGACTTGTTTCGTTGCCGTGGACATGGAAGTGGGCTTTGCTCTAGGGTTCCAATGGGCTAACTTATGTTAACCGGATTGGGCTTAGCTGGCCAAGTCGGTTTGGAAATTTAATGAGCTCAGGAAGATGGACATACTTGTTTCCCTAGTTTTCTCAAAAAAAAAAAAAAAAAAACTTGTTTCCCCAACGTGTTGTGCGTGTTGTGTATTACTTCCTCTGTCCCTGAATAAATATATTTCTAAAGTTATATAAAGTTAATTTTTTTAAACTTTAACCGATTTTTTAGAAAAAAGTCTATCAAGATTTACGACATTAAATTAGAATCATTAAATATACCATAAAATATATTTTCATAATAAGCTCATTTTACATCCTATATGTTGTTGCTCTTCCTGTAAATTTAGTCAATCTTGAGATAGTTTCACGGGTATGGATTTTAGAAATTGATTTATTTAGAGATGGAGGGATTATTTTTATCTATCTATCTATATAAGTCGGTTTCCACACAAAGGGATCAATGCATTAGGCATGAGTGGTGGTGAGAAGGAATGTAGCCATGACGATTGCCTCTAAACAAGGGAGTGTAGCCCACAACGTCATCATTGTGAAAAGGGCTTTTTGCAAATGACCCCTCGTCCAACTTGAATTTGCAAGCAAGTGCCATCATGGTACCACCGCCCGTAGATGTCACTTCTGAGCACCAAGCCATCTAGCTCTCTTTGATCTAAAGCGAACCTAGGAGAGGATAGATCTAATAGTTAGGCAAGGAGCAAAGAATCGCCTGGGATGCAAGCACTAGAGGAAGAGACTAGAAACAACCACCATACTTAATGGTGCAAGAGCCACGTTAGAGAAAACAAACTGCCCACTGGTACGTAACTTCAACCTCCATTTTCCACCATTGTAGCCCTCCATTGATGTAGCCCATCAACCACCAGGGCATCAACTCGTAGCTACTCCGATCCCATCCACGGAGCATCTGGTTGCTAGAACCGCCTATAGCACAAAACATCCCAAACATGGCCTCTGTCATATGTCAAAAGCCTAGGAACAACATCCAATACCCCACACTTCCACATCCTTGGCTACATCTAGATTCTAGACCATCGTGCCACCACAACTAAGGATATATACGGTGCAAATTTTGTTAGGGATCTATTCATTCAGCCAAGGGAAAGGGCCGATCTAACCATGACAAAATAGATCAATCTTTAGCTTAGGGAAATGGGGAGGTTGAGGGGAAGAGAAGTAGTGATCCAATGTCACCGTCCTTGTAGACATGGAGTTCCTGTACACGCACCAATAGTGGTGAAACGGCTAAGAGTAAGGCAAGTGAGTGGGGGACAATCAGTACCAGGAATCCACCAATGTCACCTGAACCACATGTAGTGACAATGCAAAGGGTCCAATTATTGGTGATGTCTCTTCTAGGCACCGACACAATTTGAAAAGACAAATGCTGTCACTATAAAATCCTCCAACAATTTGGAAAATAAAAATTCTGGCGCTGTCCAAATTAACCGTCCAACTATGATTCTAAAAAAGATAAGATAGATCCTCTAGTTCTAACCGGAAAATGCAAGTGATCTGTACATGTTATCTTTCTCAATAAAGGCAACTGCTCTATTCTAGACTTTGCATGAGTTTTATGCACAGGCACAACCATCTATTACCATAAGTCTAACCAATGAAAAGTAGAGTGCGGGGACGTGGGAGTGTGGGGTGTTGGTCGTAGTTCACTGTAGTTCATGTAAAGTAGAGTAGGGGATGGACATCCCCTACTGTACATGAATTTGCACAACCATCTATTACCATAAGTTCAACCAATGAAAAATACCTTGTTCGCTTCGCTGAAATTTGGCTGATGCTGATACTTCACTGATTTGTTGTGAGAGAAAAATATTGTTCTTTCGTTGAAAAGTACTACTCAAGCAGTTCAATATATTATAATTCATGAAAAGTAGAGTGCAAATTCACGTACAGTAGGGGATGGCCACTTCATTTCGTCCAATCTTTTATAATCATCATAAGCAGGATACATAGGTCTCGTTCGCTTTGCTGAAAAAACAAGCCGAAACATTGTTCGACCTGATTTGTTGGGAGAGAAAAGCACTGTTTCGGTTAAAAAAATAAGCTGAAAAATACAGTTTATAAGAGAAGCAAAGAGGACCATATTATCAGTTTTCACGCATTTGAAATAGTCAGCGCATGCACTTTGATGAGACTTGCAGCCTCGCTTTTAATTTGTACAAGTTTGGATCTCCCTTGCGGCCATGTCTAGCTGCCTCGATAAAACGGAGCAAGCACCATGACCACTGTTGCGCTTGCAGCAGTAGACACCGGGCAGAGAGCTAGAGACACTATTTGCTGACGTACATAACTGAGGCCTTGTTTAGTTTCTCTCTTTAAAGTTTTTTTTCTGTCATATCAGATGTTTGGACACATGCATGGAGTATTAAATATAGACTAAAAAATAACCAATTATACAGATTGTGACTAATTTGCTAGGTGATTTTTTTAAGCCTAATTAGTTCATGGTTTGGCAACGTGGTGCTACAGTAACATGTACTAATGATGGATTAATTAGGTTTAATAAATTCATCTCGCGGATTACTGAAGACTTCTGTAATTTGTTTTATTATTACTATCTGAACACTCGTATATCACATCCCGATGTGATATCCTTAAACTTTAGCGCGTGTTTAGTTTTAGAAAGTTAGAATTTGGGGCTACTGTAGCACTTTCGTTTTTATTTGGCAATTAGTGTTCAATCATGGACTAATTAGCCTCAAAACGTTCGTCTCGTAATTTCCTACCAAACTGTGCAATTAGTTTTTTTTCGTCTATATTTAATGCTCCATGCACGGATCGCAAACATTCGATGTGATAGGTACTGTAGCCTTTTTTGGAAATTTAGGGTGAAACTAAACAAGGGCTTAGTCTCTGAATTTAAACAAGAATGCAGTGTCTGCTAGTACTGCACACCGAGTCAGCGGACACCCACTGCAAGCACAGGATCTAGCTGGCTTGGCTGCCGCCACATCTGTTGTGTCTGTTTGAGTCTGTTGACAGGTCTCCTCCATGAGCTGTGTACCTCTGACTCCAGTCTTTGAAGGAAAGGGAAAACAATAAAAAAAATTAAGAGTATTGTCGACTTCAGAGTTCCGAGCATGACAAAACCCAGCGCAGCTCACTCGTCGGGACCGATCGATTCCGCCTGACAGCTTTGACGAGCTGCTAATTTCGCCAACTGTTGCTTTCATAAACATGACTTTTATTGCAGTTCAAAAGTTCATCAATTCGGAGCATCTTTTAGTCGATCGATCTACTACGTACATGCTCATCATTCTTCAATAACAGAGAGAAAACGGAACGGCAACATGTCTCCTGGTTTTCAGGCCCTTCGCCCAAAGACGAAACTGTCGTGCATCTGCACTCGTACGGTCTGAAGATCAGTGCACATAAACTAAAACCTACAGTTTGCATGCATGACCGAGAACTCATCCAAACCACTCACCATTTAGCAGTCACAGCGGGTCACTTTGTTTGGTCAGAAAAGGATGCTGATAATTAAGGCTGAGGACGACTAAGGCCCTGTTTAGTTGCCAAAAAATTTTGCATAGTAACTGTCACATCGAATCTTGCGGCACATGCATGGAGTACTAAATGTAGACGAAAAAAAAACTAATTACACAGTTGGTCGAGAAATCGCGAGACGAAACTTTTGAACCTAATTAGTCCATAATTAGACACTAATTACCAAATACAAACGAAATGCTACAGTGAGCCAAAATCCAAAATTTTTTGGATCTAAACGCACCCTAAGATGCGGTGGAAGTGGAATGAAGGCGTGCTTGGATCAGTTAGAGCAAGGCTAATAATACAGCCGGCTTACTGGCTGTAAGGTTTCTTGTAGCCTTTTCTCAACCCACTCATATAGTAGCTAGCTATTTACAGTTAATACATGGCCCACTTGTCTCTCTCACAGACTTTCTTGGTTCTTGTGTCCAAGCCGGCTGTAAACTTACAGCCCACTTCTCCTCTCTCTCATCCCCTCTCTCCTCCACCTCAGCATTTAGTCAGCTTACAGCCTGCTATTATACTTGCTCTTAGAGATAGTTATCTGCTAGAGTTAAAATTTAGCTCAAATTAACTAAGGTTAACACCAACTACTAGACCCTATTTTAATAGGCTAAGACTAATTTTGACTATGACCTAGTTTCAATAGATTAGGACTAATTTTGACTAATTTTTAGCTAGCTATCGATCAGCCTTTATATCAAACAGACTCTGAATCATGCCGGTGTGCAGGCAGCGGCCGAATCATTGTCGATTAACGTGCTGCCCACAAGCCGTCCAGGTCCAGCGAGTTTCTTTAAGGCATCCAATGCAAAGAGGCAGCGCCGGGCACGAAGCAGATTCATCAGTACTACAGCACTGCACCCGGTCACATGATCACATGCATGGGATGAGATCACTCGGACTGTTGGCTGTGCCTGTGTCACTCAAGCCAGCAAGTAGTAACCTCATACAGGAGCATTTTCTTATTCATGCAAGATCTAGCTAATAGCTCATATTAGCTAGCTAACTATTAAGTAATATTAGCTAGCTGGTTTAATTTGGTCTAACTAGTGAGATAGTTGTTAGTTGGATATTAGCTATTAATTAGCTATATTATTATCTGGACTCGTTTGGAACCAAATGAGTTCATTATTACTCAATCCACTCCCAATTATAAGAAGTGTTGATATTTTAGATACATTATTTTTATTTTGTATTTAGACATAATGGGTATCTAATTACATAGAAAAACTACGTACCCAGAAAAATTAAAACGCCTTATAATTTAGAACTTAACGAGTAGCAGCTCAATGGATCCAAACTGGATTAAAAGGCCAACAAGAACCTGAAGTTTGCGTGGTCTTAAAATAGGATCATGTTCTATTATTTTCTGGATCAAGCTAGCTAGCTAGCTGACGATGAAAAACAAAAGGGGCCGGGCAGGGGAACAAAGTTGGAAATGGCATGGATCTTTCCTTATTGGTAATCATGGATGGCGCCATGCTAATTGCTGATGCACGCAATCAGCGTTCAACGCAGAACAGTCCTGGTCCCATGTGACAGCTGCCTGATGACCACCTGCGCTCAACTAATCACGCGGATCGTCGTCTTCTCCAATCGATTTATTTCCTTGCAATGACGAATAATGACGCAGAAAGGTTTATTTATGCATGCATGGGCATACGCATGGTCACATGCACACCAGTGTGGCACACAGGTACTTGCACTGCAAATCATCTCCATGATGGCAATTGCCAAGATAGCCACTGGTATATATATCACTAAGCTTCCTAGCAACTTCTATTTTGGCTAAATGTAGGTTTCTATTTTCTCTCTCCTCCCAGGACAAATTAATGCCAGCTAGTTCATTTCAAGGCAGGTTAACAAGTATTTATCATTTTAACAATGATTTTATAGTTAATTCCAGCTACGGATCACCAAAACTGAAGACTGTAGCTAGAATTTACATCTTATACAAGATCCCTCGTATATGTCGGGATCGCAATTCGGAACTGTACAATGAATCATGCATTGTGCAAAATACAGTACAATGCATGTCTCCTGTTGGTTCACTGTAAGGGTTCATGACGGTGTCCAAGGCACCAACAAATTTGAGTTTGGAACAGAGGAGAATCCAATGAACCTGCTAATGCTAATATAATTGAGATCAGGAATTAATAATATATACAGCTAATAAAAAAGGCACTGACTGAAGCTGCAAATGTTAGCACTTCAGAATTCAGATGTGTGCGTGTATCCCTCACTCCTTGGCCGGTAACGTGTACGATACCCTGATACTCAAGTTGCCGTACCCGTATCACCATCGCTGCCATACTATCCGATAGATTCCGATACGTCTCGATATGGCTTGATGGATCCAAAACGACAGCAGGAAAGTATCTATTGGGAAAATACAGTTTAAAACTGAATCAATTTAATTAATCTCGATAATTTTGCCATAGTTCTTGAAATAATCAAGCGAGGTGAGGTGCTGATCATGTAGCGTATTGGTTTCACTAAGGGTCCATCAGCGCCATCCACGTCGGAGCTAGAGGCTTATGACAGGCTCTTCAGCGGCGATCTAACTGCGTCCGAAGCCGAAGCGCTGGACGAGCTCTTCCCGGCTGTTCGGTCCAGGCAGCCGCAAGGACACAAGGCCACCTCCTAGGTCGTGCCATTGTGTCGGTATTGGTAGTTTTCCTTTAACGTAATATCGAATCTAGAGATCTCTTGCTAGGATGGTCTAGCCATGGCTCTATTAGGTTGACCTCCTTCGGCGCTCGATACAAGCGAGTTGTATGTTTGTCTAGACTCTTTTACTTAATACAATGATACATAAAGCTTTTGCGTATTCGAGAAAAAAGTGAAATAATCAAATAACTGAGGTGGAAGGAGAAAATCCACTGACATACATATATAATTAAGTATATGTATGTGTAGCCATACCGGTGTATCCATATCGCCATGATGCCATATCCATATCAGTGTACCCATATGGGCTATGGCCATATCCCAAGCATATCGTTGCATCATAAATGTGCAGTAACGGGGAATGCAAGATAGTGCCGGTTTTGAGGTGATATGATAGATAAAATATGCTGTTCAACAACAATCATGAACCGCAATACATGCATGAAGCCACTTGAGACTAAACAAAACCCAGCGTAGTATAAAAGAAGTGCACCAAGATGAAGTGCTTACGAAAAGAATGCAGCAAGATTCCTTCTCACGGCGCGTTTGTCTTTGAAGAAGATGGGCACACCAGGATTGCTTCTCCTAGAATATACGCCCTGTTCGCTTTACTTATAAGCCGTACATTTTCAGCTAACGAACAGTATTTTTCTTTCACAACAAATCAACTAACGGTACTTTCATCCATGACTTATTAGCCAAGCGAACAGGTAGTTTGTGACCTCTCGCTTTCAAAGAGAGAGGGACAATTGGTTAAGCAGCAACAATGGTGTGACGCTAACCTCACATCACATCAGCCTGGCACGACACATACACATGGAAATTTTCAAGAGGTTAGATTAGGATTTAGGATGAAAACATTTCCTGTCCCTTTTGCATTTTTTTCCACTCTACACTGCGAAAAAAGCGAGCTACTCGCATCACTCTGATTGAAGGTAGGCGTGTGGATTTTTCCTGAAAATGGTCAGATTCAGGCAGCATACTTTTATGAATCAATCAGTTTCTTAGTTTGGTCAAATTTGCAAGCGTTTGGTGCATTGAAAAAGCGGTGTGTACAGACTCCGATCAACTTCACATGCAGCGACGCACTTGCCTAATGTCCAAGAAACATGTTTGACCAAGCGATTCCATTGTGCACAATTGGATTAGACAATTATATAATACATTAGACACTATCAATTTGTAGTCTTTTAGATCTTATCTTGTCCCAAAGATTCCTAAAACTGACAAGCATTTTTTCCGGTAACATTCAAAACAAACCAATCTTTACATCAAGTCAAGGTATAATGTTCAGAACAAACTAATTATTCATCACACCATTAGTTAGCAACAAATCAAATCCGGGGGCTGTGGAACGTAGTATTCACATGTTTCTGTGATTTTGCTGTGGGCGTAAATGTGTTTGTCATGTGTGGTGGTATTTGATTGCTGGCAAAGTACAGAGTTTGACCAAAAACCAATGAAGATTTGTTGGAGATATTCATCAGTGATCCGAAAAATATGAATGCATGTACAGATGGAGATGGATGCTTCTGTTTTCACAATTCGCGGCACCAAAATTGGGGGAAAAGATTAAAAAAAAATCTTGCCGCCGGGGGCCGGCGGTCGCTACACGGCGACCCTTTGGAACACCCTGGAGGGGACGGCGAAGCGCGTGGAGAAGGATCGCGAGAGGTTGTCGGGCTCCACCCACGCCTCGCCGACGTCGAAGTTCTGCTCGTAGCTGTAGGCGTCATAGGGCTCCCGGTGCGGCGCCGGCACGTGCGCCGGCACGCAGCCGGTGGAGCAGAGCAGGATCCGCTTCTTCTTCTCCCGCATGATGCGGCGCCACAGCGCCCTCAGCCTCTCGCGCGGGACGGCCGCGGGGCCGCCGCGGAGTAGTAGGGCGCCCCCAGACCGCCGACCTTGGAGGAGGAGGAGGATGACGAGGAGTGGAAGGCGACGTCGTTGTCGTCGTCGCCGTCGAGGTCGAAGCCCGCGCGGACGAACCGCCGCCGCGAGATGGAGGGGGCGGAGGAGCAGGAGGCCTGGCGCTGGAACCGCGGGCTGTAGCCACCGCCGTCCATGGCGACGATGAGCGCAGCTGCGGCCTGCGAGACTGTGGGGGCGAGGAGAGATGGCTGCGGCGGGACTGCGAAGGGGAGGCGGGAGGGCCGGAGTGGCCGCGCCGTGCGTGTATATATGGGAGGGGGAGACTGGTGTGGGCGGTGGGTGGTTTTGGGGATTTGGGGTGAAAAAAACAACAACAAATTTTTAGGGCTCTCTAATCACGCGTTGACTAGCTTCTTCATGGTTGGCTAATGACAAATGTTGATCCATCCATTTGGCTCGTCATAGGAATCACAAGCCATGCCACGTTTCTTTCCATGGAAATGGAATGGATGCATTTGCTTGGACGACCCAAAGGTTTTCCTACATACTTCGTAGCAAGTTAGTACTCCGTATTTCTCTCTCTCACTGTACTCACTCCATCCCAAATTATAAGTTATTCCAAGAATCTTAGAGAGTCAAAGCATCTTAAGTTTAACCAAAATTATAAAGAAAATTACAAAGATTTATGACATCAAATAGGTGTACTACGAAAATATAATTAATAAAGAATCTATTGATATTTAGTTGATATCATAAATGTTATTATCTTATCATATAAATTTGATCAACCTTGAGATGATTTGACTCTCAAAGATTCTTGGAATAATTTATAATTTGAGATGGAAGGAGTAATAAAGTATTTGATTGTTTTTTATTAGAATAGTAATAGCTCATTGCAGATACGCACTCCCTACAACTGGCTAATCAGTGTGTTCTCTATGTGACATTTTCTTGCTTATATATACTTAGTGACTAAAATGTGATTCTGATACAGCTGGCAAAACTACTCGCATTACCAGTAATTAGGGCCTATTTAGATCGGTTAGGACTAGTTACTAGCTAAGGCTAAAAATTAATCCAAACTAGCTGGAGTTAGTTTGCTAGTTGACTACAACTAGTTGTACTCTTGGCTAAAAAATTAAACATTTGTCTGAATGGACTAGAGCTAAAAATTAGCTGGCTACTAATTAACCATGTGAATCCAAATAGTATTTCTTCAGTCTAAAAAAACTATATTTTGCTTGGGTATAAAACAAACAAAAAAGTCAGATTTATTAAGATTCTTATCTTATATATGGTATAATAACTAAATATTTGTCACATAATGAATGGCACGTAACACTGATCCTCCGAGGAGACAACAACTCAGTGCTGTACGGACAGGTGGGCCAGGGCACGCTGACCCAGCAGCCACGTTTGCATTGCATGCAGACCGGCAGAGGTTGTGCGTGCTGACCGAAGGCATGGCGATCGGCGGGGTACAGCTAGGCGGAGCATCGCGGTGACGCAGGTGCGAAGGTAAACCAGCTTGCCGAGGCTGTCACAGCTGCTGAAGAAGCCCGCGAAGTGCGAACTACGCCACGCGGGCGGCGAACGACTTGCCATCGGTGGCGTCAAGAATGCAAGGCACGAGCTCGACGCCCTCCTCAAGGGTTCCGCCTCGAACGCGCGCATAGCCCGCGGCACAGCTTCTCGGCCACAGGTGATGGTGATGGTGATGGCGGCTTAAGATGGGGCATCTCCTAAATTACAGGAATCACCTCCGTCACTCCACGAGGTTGATCAAAGAATCTGAATTCTCATCTTCCACAGGCCACAGCATTCAATGAAGATTCGTGCTTCTCCAAACCAAGTTGTAGCTTATAATTGCCATCCCATATATATGCATGCA